>NW_027435958.1:0-68209 GCF_964199755.1 Larus michahellis
AGGGGCACAATCATATTTTTGCAGCAGTTTATCCATGGCAATCCTGCCGACTACGCCAAATTCTGTTGTGTGAAACGGGGCCAAGCGGTTTTGGCAGAAGATAAACCCCCTTGCGTTCTAACACTCCTCACCGAGGTGGGAGGCTAGGTGCGGCTAGGTTTAAATTCTGAGTGATGCCCAATTCAGCACTATCAGTCCAATCGCGTTTAATATGTATTAAACTACTACGATTTGGATACACTAATAGTGGACTGCACCTTCAGTCTAGTCGTGCTCCTGAACTAGCACGGCCTCTCTGTAGTTTTGGTCGCGTTCAGTGAGAAAGCGGAACGACTAGCTACTTAAACAGTGCAGTTTATTTAAACAACAGATATACAGGTTCTTTAGGATTGCCGGTGATAAATACACTGTCTGCAAAGCACGTGCAAATAAAGATATTGCTAAGTATACAAACGCGCGACAAAATTATAAACGATACAGCCTGGCTATAAACGTAGGGTAGAGATTCTCTAGAGAAATTTCTAAGTCCCCGAGAAAGCGCTCGGTGTAATCGAAGTCTTACCCAAAGGCGTCCCTATGGGGGGGAAGAAAGGCTCAGCCCGTCGACTGATCCCGGAAATCAGCGGTGGAATTCTTCGCGATGGTGTCTTCCCTGACATCCCCTCTCTCTTGGGCTATTTTTATATTATTTTTTTATCTTCAAAGTGGAGTTTGAGTGACTTTAGTCATACATACTTTTATTATGATTAATGTATTCAAGGAGGAGTGTTCACACCTCGGGGGCGGATAGCCTCCGGGATGGAGGTGTGTTTTGGTACATTGTGGTGAGCAAAGTTCGCACAAAAGGACAGCATTTCATCAACATTTGACGAAAGGTTGGCTCGGGTAGCGTGTAGGCCGCTTATCAGTTCCGTAGTACCATCTCGTCCCCATATCTGCTATTCGTCACAAGGGAAGGCCACGGAACAAGCGTGTTCCGTTCCATCCCTCGTGTAGTTTCGCAAACAACCTCGCGCAGGGAATCACAGATGTTGCA
The DNA here is from genome assembly GCF_964199755.1 of Larus michahellis. NCBI lineage: Eukaryota > Metazoa > Chordata > Aves > Charadriiformes > Laridae > Larus > Larus michahellis. The sequence continues at coordinate 1,037 of NW_027435958.1, forward strand.
TTCTTCGTGTGCTAGCTGTGGCTGTATTCTACCTCAGAAGCCTCTTGATTTTATGACTTTCCTTAATGTGTGAACAATGCTGTATTTTTGTATTCTTGGCCAATTTAGTAATTATTCCACATAATCCACCCCGTGACTACAGTCACTCAAGCTCCACGATAATCAATACTGATGGGGAATATCACATGTCCTCTTATGGCGAGGGATATCAAGTGCAAATACTTCTTGCGGGGTGATTAAGCGAGTTAAGCGTTTCATCATAATCCAAAGTCTAACATGCAAAACAATTGTCAAAGCAAAGCACAATACAGTGAGTACTAGTAGAACAACAACAGGATGGAGCATCTTGTTAAAAAGTCCTGTAGCTGTCGGTGACCATCCAAAGAGGGTGTCCCACCATTCATGTCCACCGTCTCTCTTGACCCTTTCCAGTACATGGTGTATTTCTTCAACATCATGATGGACAGTAATCAGAGTTCTTTGTCCATTTTCTTGGGCCTCTTTCAACAATCGCTTCAATTCATCGTGTTGTAGCAACTTCCTCACTAGTGAGAGATTCATTCCGATAGGGGTAGGCAGCAAATCTCGAATCAATGTGTAATTAGATTGTAGCAATTGAAAAGACGTAACAGGAGCTGAATAACTGAAGTCACATCCAATGATGTTAGTAAAGTTACAAACACAAAGATTTGAGTTATTACTTATATCTACTGCTATGTCATCTACGAATACAAAAGTACAGGGAGACCTCATGCAAACACACCCTTTCCCAATATATACAAGCACAGTTTCTGGGGTTTCATCAGGTTGTATCTCAAAATGACAAACATTCTGGTTGGTGTCAAGACAAATGTCTTGTGCCTTGAGAGTATTACTCTCACAAATGAATCCTTGTTGATCTCGTGAAATGCATGCTTCAACATCAACAGTTTGCCATTTATTCTCGTTTTGTTGTGCCCACACTCTATGCTCTACCGGATGGAGTATAGCTCCATGGTGATTCAACCCCAGTGCGATGATTGGGTATATGGTGTATACTGAGGCATTGCGTATCGTTAAGACAAAAGCTGTGGCTTTGCTCTCAGTGGGATCATAGGTGAAATTAACCAGATACCACCAGGACTGAAATTTTCTCTCAAACTCAATTGCATTATCCCATATTACTTTTCGAATTTCAGTGGGCAAGGTGCCTTCTTCACCTTCCCTTATAATTGCGGCTGTCATAGATTGCATCCACAGTTGGGCTTGGATACAACTAAGGGCCAAGGAAACATTGTTTTGGGTTGTACCAAGTGCATTTGTGATCAGCTGATGGTCTTTTTCACCTGTTTCCTCCCACTGAGGCAATATATTCGATAAAAGCCATTGGTGATTTCCCAATGCTGATAGAGAGGACTGTAGAGGATGTTTTAATTTGTCTAGATCACTAGTAGTTGTGACTAGTTTGTTTGCAAGTATCTCAGCATCTGTACTATTTAAGACTCCCAGTCCTGTTCCTAAGATACCAGTCACCTCTCTCTTCAGTCGTTGTGAGGTGTCAACAGTTCGCCGGCCTAACCATGCTGACCATCCTGCATAAGATGTACTCAGGAATGGTGAGCAGGTGGGTTTGATCGCAGAGATATTAATCTGCATTGACAATTCTACTCGTTTGAGGGAATATGTTGGGTTAAACGGTATTTGTTGTTGACCTGTGTGTTTAATGGCATAAGGGCCAATGTTAAAGGTGTAAGGAGTTAGACTAATGGAGGGCTGAGTAGCTACACCCTTGAAAGTTTGTGGGGGTGTAGGTTTTGGGTTCATTTCAACAGGTTCAGATGTATTTGAGTCAATCATAAATTCAAATAACAATTCCGTGCCCCTGTAGCCCCAAATACAATATACTATGATAGGTTTGATAAAGGTGAAGTTGTGCCAGCAATCTGAGTTTGGCTCTATAATTTTGTAACAATCAATCAGTGTTATATTTGTCCGGTTTAGTAGAGTCTACATGGATGGTTTCAATTACAGTTGGTCTATGGTGAGCAGACCCATTGATTACTCGGCAGCTAATTTGTATTTTCTTTCCTGGGACGGCTTCAAGCTTAGCCATTTGGAGTGAGTCTTTCCAACTCCATTTATCTCTGGAATATACTTCACTTCCTTGTATAACCAGAGTGGAGAGATTTAAATCCCTCATGTTTTCTAGTGTCTCAGTGCTTGCAGTGTATCGTGACAGTGCATTATCCCAAAGCTCATCATCAAGGGGCAGATTCTTAAGTCCGCTCAATAAGGTGTCATTATCGGGGGTTTCAGATAGTGGCAGTGGAACCAGACTAGTCTGTGGAGTTGAGTCAGGTTCGACTTTATCTATGCTTTGATCTATCTCATGTTTTGAAAACACCTCATTTTCATGTAGGACTACAGTGGCCAGGCTCAATTTTCCTTTTCCTGTTCCTGCCATCGCATTGTGTTTTACATAAGCTTGAGACCACGGCCATTCTGGGTCTCTTTGACTACAAACAACAGGGAGTAAAAAGATAAAACTGAATAGCATCAATTCCATCTGCCAATTCGTCATTCTAAAATTTAGGCCTCCAGATGGCCATACATAACAAAAATAATATTATTGCCAGGATCAATGTCAGGATTCCCTGGAGACACTCGAGGTTAGCGTAGGCCAATGCGTCTGTCCACGTACAGTTCTTCCGAGGTTCCTGTAAGACACAAAGGAAAAGAAAATCTGCTCGGTCTCATTTGACCGACGGGGTTAAAAAGAGGGCGAGATCCACCGGGTGCTGATCCGGTGTATCTTCCCTGAACAGTCTTTGGCTTCCCGTGCATGGGGGTTTTTGGGAGTAGCTAACACCATTGGTACTGTGCCAATTTGAGGCATTTTCACTAACACAGGTTGCCCAGGGTGAAATTGTCCCAGGTATTTTCGTGGTTCATTGGGAACTTTTGGAGTGATGATAGCAGCAGATACACAGAAAGCTTTCATTTTAGGACAGCCATCTCCACTCCATCTGTTATTTAATTGATAGATGGCATCATCCAATCGCAAATGCCAACCAGGTTCATGAGTTTTTGCAAAACGCTTAACCAATCCATTGGTGCGTTCAACAATGCCATTAGCCTGAGGATAATAGGGAGTATGAAATACCCATCGAATCCCTTCTTCTTTGGCCCAATCTTGTACCACTGTAGCGGTAAAGTGTGAACCGTTATCACTTTGGATTTCCTCAGGAAGGGGAAGTGTGCTGAACCACCCTTTTAGGCCTTTCACTGTGTTGTTCCCGGTAGCTGATTTGAAGCTGGTGGCCATAGCGAGGCCAGAGATAATCTCCACTCCGACTAGGACGTATCTTTTCTCACCTGATGATCTCAAGGGCCCAATATAATCAATTTGCCATGAATGCCACAATGTTTTCTTGTCCCGAATGTGTAAAGGAGGCGCCTTACTCGGATGATCTTTATTGAGTCGTAGGCGACATTGTGAACAGGCGGTTACTACTTGTTCACACAGCTTAACCGACACAGGCCACCCCCGGGCTAGACCTTCCTGATACAGATCAGCACGGCCTGTATGGCCACGCTTAATATGTAACCATTCGAGTAAGCGTTCCCATTCCCGACCATCATCTACAATGTCAATTTGCTGCAACCGCGTGAGGCTATCTACCTGTTGGTTGAATTGAGCAGTGATCGAGTTCGAACGATCATGGCCTTTTACCCAACCGATGTGCAATGTTCTCTGTCCTCCCATTTCCAACAGTTGCTTCCAACTCTCTGTCTCCCAGATTGGGACTCTATTCACCTGCCAATCATTGGCTGCCCAGTGTCCAATCCATTCAGTGGCTCCTTTAAAAACAGCATATGAGTCAGTGTAAATGTAAGTAGCCCCACGTTGTGCAGCTAGTAGGACGGCTCTGAGTTCCCCTACTTGTGCGCTACCTTCTCCTGTTTCAATTGCTCTTTCCCCCGTTGCTACTTCCAGTGCTACGGCCTTGTATTTCCACTTATTGTTCTCACGGTGAGATGACGCATCAGTAAACCACACTCCTGTAAGATCACTGCCTTCTTTCAGAGGAGGTGCTTCTTGGATTGGAGATGGTCTGTTTGGTGGGGATTGGAACAATAGGGCACCATCTATATCCTTCTGGAGCTTGGATACTTTGATACTACCTTCAGAGATTGGCATGATATCATTAATGCCTTCTAAATAAGCATACCACTTTCGAACTGTGGGTTTCTGGGCAATGCCGGCTGGTGGTGCTGTCCCTTTACGGACCACATCTAGGAGACGAAAAGGGCCCCGAACAATCACGCTCTGTTCTCTCCTTATCTGCTCTGCTCGTTGCAATGCTCGCACCAGGGACAGTAAACCCTTCTCTAGGTCTGAATATCTGCTCTCAGTATCATTAAAGGAGTGAGAGCTAAATTCTAATGGTCTCTCCGGTCCTGCTGGTCCCTTTTGCCATAAGTTACAATGAGAGCCATGTTCGCTGGACCCCCATTCTACATGGACAGGGTCAGTTGGATGTATGGGGCCAAGTTGTTGGAATAACCTTAGCTCTTTTATTAGCAATTCCAGTGCATTAGTATGTTGTTCAGTCCACTCCCAGGATTTACCTTTTTTGAGCAAACAATAAAGGGGGCGAGCAATGATGGAAAAGCCAGGGATGTGTTTACGCCAATAACTTAAAGTTCCCAGAACTTGCTGTAACTCCTTCGTGCTGGAAGGATTCTGTCCATGTTCTATTTTTTTCAGGGTATCCTGAGGGACAGAAGCAGCTCCCTTAATCCACCAGACCCCCAGGAATTTAACTTCCTGTGCAGGTCCCTGACATTTTGAGTCTGGAATTTCCAATCCCAAATCTGATAATGTTTTTTGGATGTTTTGCATCATGTCTTGTACACTTTCTTGGCTCTCTCCCCCCCTATTAAGATGTCGTCAATATATTGGTATACTGTACATCCCTGTGAAACAGGAATCTCTGATAGCGCTTTAGCTAAAGCATTATGAGCAATGGTGGGGGAATGTTTGTATCCTTGTGGAAGTCGGTTAAAGGTATATTGGACTCCTTTCCACGTGAATGCAAACTGCGCTTTGTCTTGCTCAAGGAGGGGAATCATAAAAAACATGTCTTTTACATCTAAGGCAGCCATCCAAGGATGGGCAGCTCCTTTTATCATTGTCACAATTTCCGCGATACTCGGAACCGCAGCGGTCAGGGGTGCAGCGTTGGCGTTTAACTTTCGGTAATCTACTGTGAAACGCCATTGCCCGGTTGGTTTCTTTACTGGCCACACCGGTGAATTATAAGGCGAGTGAGTCCTCTTAATGATGTTTCTTTTTTCTAAATCTGATACCACCCCGTCTGCTCCTGCAAGTGCAGCTGCAGGCAGTGGGTACTGTCGGACGTTGGTAATTTTAGAGGGAGGCAAAGGTATAGATGTTTCTAATAGGCCCAGTTTAACTGCGTCTAATCCTTTTTTGCGTCCTGCAAAACTCCACACAGTTCCATCCGGGAATTTCCACATTCGCCCACGCAGCACGTCAAATCCTAGGAGGTTAGAATGTGAGGCACCCACTAACACTTCTGCCCTAGTCATTCGCTGCTCTCCCGGCAACCAGAGGTTAATTTTTGCAGTGGGGCATGTTTTTACCACACCATCAATTCCTGTGAAGTTGACTCTGCGTCGGGTGGGATTTATACCTAGAAGTTGTGCTGTTTCGTTAGTGATTGCAGACATTTGGGCTCCAGTATCAATAATAAAATTTACCAATATCTTCCGGGGTCCAACAGGAATGATAATAACGGGTTCGGAGTCTTTATGAGAGAGCCATTGAATTGCTAGTACCTGCCGGACAGGGTGGCTCACTGCCCTCCCCGGGGATAGGAGTTTTTTGGCTGGGACTCTGTCAAATCAATCAAGTTACGTTCCGGTGCAGAAGGCACAATTTTCTCACGACTTGGGGATTCTCTGGTTAGACTTTTCTCCCCAGCCACATTATTCTTTCTAGTTAGAGATTGGACTAGTGTACGGAGGTCTCCCGTAGGGACACCGTGCAAGAATTGTCGGGGCACCCCTAATTGTAGGGCTTTACGCCACAACTCATTCCGGTCCTTATCAGGCTTAAACCTTTCCTCCGATTTAGGGTTTTTAGTGTGAGTTCGGACTTGGCGAACCTTTCGGGGGTGTTCGGAGGATTTCTCACTAGTTAGGCTGGCCCAGCCCATTCGGCGCCCATATTGATCTATTTCCTGTACATATTCATTCCAGGTGGGCATGTAGTGACGACGGCCCCGCCTATGAGCACCCCGAGCCTCTCGTATACGATCTTGAGTACGAACAAGGAACGGTTTCAGGCAATCGGGAAGACCACGGATGAGAGGGGCTAATCGATCGGGGTCGATAGGGGCTGACATTGGGGATTTCCGAAATTCCTCTCTGTCATACATGGCTTGCAGACAAGCTGCTTTCCGTACAGCCGCAAACAGATCAGAGTAGCCTGTAGCTCTAATCTCTAACGGCTCCCCCCTCTCTCGCGGATCCATACCCCCTGCCCAATAGGCTGCTCGAGCAGTTAGGGAATAATTATGATCCCCAGGCATAGTGGTTAAAAACACTCCTGGTCCCCAAGAGTCTCCTGCTTCTTCCTCACTCAGCATAATTCTGTCCCCCCCTTCAGAAGAAACTCACCACACGTACTCAACAGCTGACTCTTCTGGTCGCCTCGAATATTTCTCCCTTATTTTTGTTAACTCGGTTGGTGTCCGTGGAACGGTACGCACAGTGGTGTGAATTTCATCATCGTCATCAACCGCAGTTTCAGTTTTAACCAGAGGACGTAAAGGAAAAACTTGGGATTTCAAAGTAAAAGTCCTTTCCTCCTCATCTTCTTCGTCATCCTCACTATTAGACAAAAAATCTCCGGTCTGGGTTCCGGAATTTGGATAACACATTAACTTACGAATCTGTTGGACCTGGGTCGAGGGCTGCATTTTATCTAAGAGCCCAGTCACCCTTTCTAATAATATTTTAAGTTGAGCATTCTGGTTTCCTAAACATTCATTCTCACTCACAAGCTTATCGACGTGAGTTCTTAATTTTTCTCCTGTCTCCTTTTGCAAGGCTAATGATGACTTCAGCACCTCATTCTCCGATTTCAGGGTTGCATATTCTACAGCTGAAATCAGATTAGGAGCAGGGGTTTCTCTAGCTTCTTGTTGTGCACAAGATAAACAGGCGCCTAACGCAGCACAAATCACACCCTTGCCTTTCCCCGCTCTGAGCTTCTGTGAAACCCGACACTCTTCAATACGTTCCACCACTTTCTCTTCATCCTTCCAAAATTTTTGGGCCCACTCCTTCCCAGCCTGGGAAGGGGCACAATCATATTTTTGCAGCAGTTTATCCATGGCAATCCTGCCGACTACGCCAAATTCTGTTGCGTGAAACGGGGCCAAGCGGTTTTGGCAGAAGATAAACCCCCTTGCGTTCTAACACTCCTCACCGAGGTGGGAGGCTAGGTGCGGCTAGGTTTAAATTCTGAGTGATGCCCAATTCAGCACTATCAGTCCAATCGCGTTTAATATGTATTAAACTACTACGATTTGGATACACTAATAGTGGACTGCACCTTCAGTCTAGTCGTGCTCCTGAACTAGCACGGCCTCTCTGTAGTTTTGGTCGCGTTCAGTGAGAAAGCGGAACGACTAGCTACTTAAACAGTGCAGTTTATTTAAACAACAGATATACAGGTTCTTTAGGATTGCCGGTGATAAATACACTGTCTGCAAAGCACGTGCAAATAAAGATATTGCTAAGTATACAAACGCGCGACAAAATTATAAACGATACAGCCTGGCTATAAACGTAGGGTAGAGATTCTCTAGAGAAATTTCTAAGTCCCCGAGAAAGCGCTCGGTGTAATCGAAGTCTTACCCAAAGGCGTCCCTATGGGGGGGAAGAAAGGCTCAGCCCGTCGACTGATCCCGGAAATCAGCGGTGGAATTCTTCGCGATGGTGTCTTCCCTGACATCCCCTCTCTCTTGGGCTATTTTTATATTATTTTTTTATCTTCAAAGTGGAGTTTGAGTGACTTTAGTCATACATACTTTTATTATGATTAATGTATTCAAGGAGGAGTGTTCACACCTCGGGGGCGGATAGCCTCCGGGATGGAGGTGTGTTTTGGTACATTGTGGTGAGCAAAGTTCGCACAAAAGGACAGCATTTCATCAACATTTGACGAAAGGTTGGCTCGGGTAGCGTGTAGGCCGCTTATCAGTTCCGTAGTACCATCTCGTCCCCATATCTGCTATTCGTCACAAGGGAAGGCCACGGAACAAGCGTGTTCCGTTCCATCCCTCGTGTAGTTTCGCAAACAACCTCGCGCAGGGAATCACAGATGTTGCATTCTTCGTGTGCTAGCTGTGGCTGTATTCTACCTCAGAAGCCTCTTGATTTTATGACTTTCCTTAATGTGTGAACAATGCTGTATTTTTGTATTCTTGGCCAATTTAGTAATTATTCCACATAATCCACCCCGTGACTACAGTCACTCAAGCTCCACGATAATCAATACTGATGGGGAATATCACATGTCCTCTTATGGCGAGGGATATCAAGTGCAAATACTTCTTGCGGGGTGATTAAGCGAGTTAAGCGTTTCATCATAATCCAAAGTCTAACATGCAAAACAATTGTCAAAGCAAAGCACAATACAGTGAGTACTAGTAGAACAACAACAGGATGGAGCATCTTGTTAAAAAGTCCTGTAGCTGTCGGTGACCATCCAAAGAGGGTGTCCCACCATTCATGTCCACCGTCTCTCTTGACCCTTTCCAGTACATGGTGTATTTCTTCAACATCATGATGGACAGTAATCAGAGTTCTTTGTCCATTTTCTTGGGCCTCTTTCAACAATCGCTTCAATTCATCGTGTTGTAGCAACTTCCTCACTAGTGAGAGATTCATTCCGATAGGGGTAGGCAGCAAATCTCGAATCAATGTGTAATTAGATTGTAGCAATTGAAAAGACGTAACAGGAGCTGAATAACTGAAGTCACATCCAATGATGTTAGTAAAGTTACAAACACAAAGATTTGAGTTATTACTTATATCTACTGCTATGTCATCTACGAATACAAAAGTACAGGGAGACCTCATGCAAACACACCCTTTCCCAATATATACAAGCACAGTTTCTGGGGTTTCATCAGGTTGTATCTCAAAATGACAAACATTCTGGTTGGTGTCAAGACAAATGTCTTGTGCCTTGAGAGTATTACTCTCACAAATGAATCCTTGTTGATCTCGTGAAATGCATGCTTCAACATCAACAGTTTGCCATTTATTCTCGTTTTGTTGTGCCCACACTCTATGCTCTACCGGATGGAGTATAGCTCCATGGTGATTCAACCCCAGTGCGATGATTGGGTATATGGTGTATACTGAGGCATTGCGTATCGTTAAGACAAAAGCTGTGGCTTTGCTCTCAGTGGGGTCATAGGTGAAATTAACCAGATACCACCAGGATTGAAATTTTCTCTCAAACTCAATTGCATTATCCCATATTACTTTTCGAATTTCAGTGGGCAAGGTGCCTTCTTCACCTTCCCTTATAATTGCGGCTGTCATAGATTGCATCCACAGTTGGGCTTGGATACAACTAAGGGCCAAGGAAACATTGTTTTGGGTTGTACCAAGTGCATTTGTGATCAGCTGATGGTCTTTTTCACCTGTTTCCTCCCACTGAGGCAATATATTCGATAAAAGCCATTGGTGATTTCCCAATGCTGATAGAGAGGACTGTAGAGGATGTTTTAATTTGTCTAGATCACTAGTAGTTGTGACTAGTTTGTTTGCAAGTATCTCAGCATCTGTACTATTTAAGACTCCCAGTCCTGTTCCTAAGATACCAGTCACCTCTCTCTTCAGTCGTTGTGAGGTGTCAACAGTTCGCCGGCCTAACCATGCTGACCATCCTGCATAAGATGTACTCAGGAATGGTGAGCAGGTGGGTTTGATCGCAGAGATATTAATCTGCATTGACAATTCTACTCGTTTGAGGGAATATGTTGGGTTAAACGGTATTTGTTGTTGACCTGTGTGTTTAATGGCATAAGGGCCAATGTTAAAGGTGTAAGGAGTTAGACTAATGGAGGGCTGAGTAGCTACACCCTTGAAAGTTTGTGGGGGTGTAGGTTTTGGGTTCATTTCAACAGGTTCAGATGTATTTGAGTCAATCATAAATTCAAATAACAATTCCGTGCCCCTGTAGCCCCAAATACAATATACTATGATAGGTTTGATAAAGGTGAAGTTGTGCCAGCAATCTGAGTTTGGCTCTATAATTTTGTAACAATCAATCAGTGTTATATTTGTCCGGTTTAGTAGAGTCTACATGGATGGTTTCAATTACAGTTGGTCTATGGTGAGCAGACCCATTGATTACTCGGCAGCTAATTTGTATTTTCTTTCCTGGGACGGCTTCAAGCTTAGCCATTTGGAGTGAGTCTTTCCAACTCCATTTATCTCTGGAATATACTTCACTTCCTTGTATGACCAGAGTGGAGAGATTTAAATCCCTCATGTTTTCTAGTGTCTCAGTGCTTGCAGTGTATCGTGACAGTGCATTATCCCAAAGCTCATCATCAAGGGGCAGATTCTTAAGTCCGCTCAATAAGGTGTCATTATCGGGGGTTTCAGATAGTGGCAGTGGAACCAGACTAGTCTGTGGAGTTGAGTCAGGTTCGACTTTATCTATGCTTTGATCTATCTCATGTTTTGAAAACACCTCATTTTCATGTAGGACTACAGTGGCCAGGCTCAATTTTCCTTTTCCTGTTCCTGCCATCGCATTGTGTTTTACATAAGCTTGAGACCACGGCCATTCTGGGTCTCTTTGACTACAAACAACAGGGAGTAAAAAGATAAAACTGAATAGCATCAATTCCATCTGCCAATTCGTCATTCTAAAATTTAGGCCTCCAGATGGCCATACATAACAAAAATAATATTATTGCCAGGATCAATGTCAGGATTCCCTGGAGACACTCGAGGTTAGCGTAGGCCAATGCGTCTGTCCACGTACAGTTCTTCCGAGGTTCCTGTAAGACACAAAGGAAAAGAAAATCTGCTCGGTCTCATTTGACCGACGGGGTTAAAAAGAGGGCGAGATCCACCGGGTGCTGATCCGGTGTATCTTCCCTGAACAGTCTTTGGCTTCCCGTGCATGGGGGTTTTTGGGAGTAGCTAACACCATTGGTACTGTGCCAATTTGAGGCATTTTCACTAACACAGGTTGCCCAGGGTGAAATTGTCCCAGGTATTTTCGTGGTTCATTGGGAACTTTTGGAGTGATGATAGCAGCAGATACACAGAAAGCTTTCATTTTAGGACAGCCATCTCCACTCCATCTGTTATTTAATTGATAGATGGCATCATCCAATCGCAAATGCCAACCAGGTTCATGAGTTTTTGCAAAACGCTTAACCAATCCATTGGTGCGTTCAACAATGCCATTAGCCTGAGGATAATAGGGAGTATGAAATACCCATCGAATCCCTTCTTCTTTGGCCCAATCTTGTACCACTGTAGCGGTAAAGTGTGAACCGTTATCACTTTGGATTTCCTCAGGAAGGGGAAGTGTGCTGAACCACCCTTTTAGGCCTTTCACTGTGTTGTTCCCGGTAGCTGATTTGAAGCTGGTGGCCATAGCGAGGCCAGAGATAATCTCCACTCCGACTAGGACGTATCTTTTCTCACCTGATGATCTCAAGGGCCCAATATAATCAATTTGCCATGAATGCCACAATGTTTTCTTGTCCCGAATGTGTAAAGGAGGCGCCTTACTCGGATGATCTTTATTGAGTCGTAGGCGACATTGTGAACAGGCGGTTACTACTTGTTCACACAGCTTAACCGACACAGGCCACCCCCGGGCTAGACCTTCCTGATACAGATCAGCACGGCCTGTATGGCCACGCTTAATATGTAACCATTCGAGTAAGCGTTCCCATTCCCGACCATCATCTACAATGTCAATTTGCTGCAACCGCGTGAGGCTATCTACCTGTTGGTTGAATTGAGCAGTGATCGAGTTCGAACGATCATGGCCTTTTACCCAACCGATGTGCAATGTTCTCTGTCCTCCCATTTCCAACAGTTGCTTCCAACTCTCTGTCTCCCAGATTGGGACTCTATTCACCTGCCAATCATTGGCTGCCCAGTGTCCAATCCATTCAGTGGCTCCTTTAAAAACAGCATATGAGTCAGTGTAAATGTAAGTAGCCCCACGTTGTGCAGCTAGTAGGACGGCTCTGAGTTCCCCTACTTGTGCGCTACCTTCTCCTGTTTCAATTGCTCTTTCCCCCGTTGCTACTTCCAGTGCTACGGCCTTGTATTTCCACTTATTGTTCTCACGGTGAGATGACGCATCAGTAAACCACACTCCTGTAAGATCACTGCCTTCTTTCAGAGGAGGTGCTTCTTGGATTGGAGATGGTCTGTTTGGTGGGGATTGGAACAATAGGGCACCATCTATATCCTTCTGGAGCTTGGATACTTTGATACTACCTTCAGAGATTGGCATGATATCATTAATGCCTTCTAAATAAGCATACCACTTTCGAACTGTGGGTTTCTGGGCAATGCCGGCTGGTGGTGCTGTCCCTTTACGGACCACATCTAGGAGACGAAAAGGGCCCCGAACAATCACGCTCTGTTCTCTCCTTATCTGCTCTGCTCGTTGCAATGCTCGCACCAGGGACAGTAAACCCTTCTCTAGGTCTGAATATCTGCTCTCAGTATCATTAAAGGAGTGAGAGCTAAATTCTAATGGTCTCTCCGGTCCTGCTGGTCCCTTTTGCCATAAGTTACAATGAGAACCATGTTCGCTGGACCCCCATTCTACATGGACAGGGTCAGTTGGATGTATGGGGCCAAGTTGTTGGAATAACCTTAGCTCTTTTATTAGCAATTCCAGTGCATTAGTATGTTGTTCAGTCCACTCCCAGGATTTACCTTTTTTGAGCAAACAATAAAGGGGGCGAGCAATGATGGAAAAGCCAGGGATGTGTTTACGCCAATAACTTAAAGTTCCCAGAACTTGCTGTAACTCCTTCGTGCTGGAAGGATTCTGTCCATGTTCTATTTTTTTCAGGGTATCCTGAGGGACAGAAGCAGCTCCCTTAATCCACCAGACCCCCAGGAATTTAACTTCCTGTGCAGGTCCCTGACATTTTGAGTCTGGAATTTCCAATCCCAAATCTGATAATGTTTTTCGGATGTTTTGCATCATGTCTTGTACACTTTCTTGGCTCTCTCCCCCCCTATTAAGATGTCGTCAATATATTGGTATACTGTACATCCCTGTGAAACAGGAATCTCTGATAGCGCTTTAGCTAAAGCATTATGAGCAATGGTGGGGGAATGTTTGTATCCTTGTGGAAGTCGGTTAAAGGTATATTGGACTCCTTTCCACGTGAATGCAAACTGCGCTTTGTCTTGCTCAAGGAGGGGAATCATAAAAAACATGTCTTTTACATCTAAGGCAGCCATCCAAGGATGGGCAGCTCCTTTTATCATTGTCACAATTTCCGCGATACTCGGAACCGCAGCGGTCAGGGGTGCAGTGTTGGCGTTTAACTTTCGGTAATCTACTGTGAAACGCCATTGCCCGGTTGGTTTCTTTACTGGCCACACCGGTGAATTATAAGGCGAGTGAGTCCTCTGAATGATGTTTCTTTTTTCTAAATCTGATACCACCCCGTCTGCTCCTGCAAGTGCAGCTGCAGGCAGTGGGTACTGTCGGACGTTGGTAATTTTAGAGGGAGGCAAAGGTATAGATGTTTCTAATAGGCCCAGTTTAACTGCGTCTAATCCTTTTTTGCGTCCTGCAAAACTCCACACAGTTCCATCCGGGAATTTCCACATTCGCCCACGCAGCACGTCAAATCCTAGGAGGTTAGAATGTGAGGCACCCACTAACACTTCTGCCCTAGTCATTCGCTGCTCTCCCGGCAACCAGAGGTTAATTTTTGCAGTGGGGCATGTTTTTACCACACCATCAATTCCTGTGAAGTTGACTCTGCGTCGGGTGGGATTTATACCTAGAAGTTGTGCTGTTTCGTTAGTGATTGCAGACATTTGGGCTCCAGTATCAATAATAAAATTTACCAATATCTTCCGGGGTCCAACAGGAATGATAATAACGGGTTCGGAGTCTTTATGAGAGAGCCATTGAATTGCTAGTACCTGCCGGACAGGGTGGCTCACTGCCCTCCCCGGGGATAGGAGTTTTTTGGCTGGGACTCTGTCAAATCAATCAAGTTACGTTCCGGTGCAGAAGGCACAATTTTCTCACGACTTGGGGATTCTCTGGTTAGACTTTTCTCCCCAGCCACATTATTCTTTCTAGTTAGAGATTGGACTAGTGTACGGAGGTCTCCCGTAGGGACACCGTGCAAGAATTGTCGGGGCACCCCTAATTGTAGGGCTTTACGCCACAACTCATTCCGGTCCTTATCAGGCTTAAACCTTTCCTCCGATTTAGGGTTTTTAGTGTGAGTTCGGACTTGGCGAACCTTTCGGGGGTGTTCGGAGGATTTCTCACTAGTTAGGCTGGCCCAGCCCATTCGGCGCCCATATTGATCTATTTCCTGTACATATTCATTCCAGGTGGGCATGTAGTGACGACGGCCCTGCCTATGAGCACCCCGAGCCTCTCGTATACGATCTTGAGTACGAACAAGGAACGGTTTCAGGCAATCGGGAAGACCACGGATGAGAGGGGCTAATCGATCGGGGTCGATAGGGGCTGACATTGGGGATTTCCGAAATTCCTCTCTGTCATACATGGCTTGCAGACAAGCTGCTTTCCGTACAGCCGCAAACAGATCAGAGTAGCCTGTAGCTCTAATCTCTAACGGCTCCCCCCTCTCTCGCGGATCCATACCCCCTGCCCAATAGGCTGCTCGAGCAGTTAGGGAATAATTATGATCCCCAGGCATAGTGGTTAAAAACACTCCTGGTCCCCAAGAGTCTCCTGCTTCTTCCTCACTCAGCATAATTCTGTCCCCCCCTTCAGAAGAAACTCGCCACACGTACTCAACAGCTGACTCTTCTGGTCGCCTCGAATATTTCTCCCTTATTTTTGTTAACTCGGTTGGTGTCCGTGGAACGGTACGCACAGTGGTGTGAATTTCATCATCGTCATCAACCGCAGCTTCAGTTTTAACCAGAGGACGTAAAGGAAAAACTTGGGATTTCAAAGTAAAAGTCCTTTCCTCCTCATCTTCTTCGTCATCCTCACTATTAGACAAAAAATCTCCGGTCTGGGTTCCGGAATTTGGATAACACATTAACTTACGAATCTGTTGGACCTGGGTCGAGGGCTGCATTTTATCTAAGAGCCCAGTCACCCTTTCTAATAATATTTTAAGTTGAGCATTCTGGTTTCCTAAACATTCATTCTCACTCACAAGCTTATCGACGTGAGTTCTTAATTTTTCTCCTGTCTCCTTTTGCAAGGCTAATGATGACTTCAGCACCTCATTCTCCGATTTCAGGGTTGCATATTCTACAGCTGAAATCAGATTAGGAGCAGGGGTTTCTCTAGCTTCTTGTTGTGCACAAGATAAACAGGCGCCTAACGCAGCACAAATCACACCCTTGCCTTTCCCCGCTCTGAGCTTCTGTGAAACCCGACACTCTTCAATACGTTCCACCACTTTCTCTTCATCCTTCCAAAATTTTTGGGCCCACTCCTTCCCAGCCTGGGAAGGGGCACAATCATATTTTTGCAGCAGTTTATCCATGGCAATCCTGCCGACTACGCCAAATTCTGTTGTGTGAAACGGGGCCAAGCGGTTTTGGCAGAAGATAAACCCCCTTGCGTTCTAACACTCCTCACCGAGGTGGGAGGCTAGGTGCGGCTAGGTTTAAATTCTGAGTGATGCCCAATTCAGCACTATCAGTCCAATCGCGTTTAATATGTATTAAACTACTACGATTTGGATACACTAATAGTGGACTGCACCTTCAGTCTAGTCGTGCTCCTGAACTAGCACGGCCTCTCTGTAGTTTTGGTCGCGTTCAGTGAGAAAGCGGAACGACTAGCTACTTAAACAGTGCAGTTTATTTAAACAACAGATATACAGGTTCTTTAGGATTGCCGGTGATAAATACACTGTCTGCAAAGCACGTGCAAATAAAGATATTGCTAAGTATACAAACGCGCGACAAAATTATAAACGATACAGCCTGGCTATAAACGTAGGGTAGAGATTCTCTAGAGAAATTTCTAAGTCCCCGAGAAAGCGCTCGGTGTAATCGAAGTCTTACCCAAAGGCGTCCCTATGGGGGGGAAGAAAGGCTCAGCCCGTCGACTGATCCCGGAAATCAGCGGTGGAATTCTTCGCGATGGTGTCTTCCCTGACATCCCCTCTCTCTTGGGCTATTTTTATATTATTTTTTTATCTTCAAAGTGGAGTTTGAGTGACTTTAGTCATACATACTTTTATTATGATTAATGTATTCAAGGAGGAGTGTTCACACCTCGGGGGCGGATAGCCTCCGGGATGGAGGTGTGTTTTGGTACATTGTGGTGAGCAAAGTTCGCACAAAAGGACAGCATTTCATCAACATTTGACGAAAGGTTGGCTCGGGTAGCGTGTAGGCCGCTTATCAGTTCCGTAGTACCATCTCGTCCCCATATCTGCTATTCGTCACAAGGGAAGGCCACGGAACAAGCGTGTTCCGTTCCATCCCTCGTGTAGTTTCGCAAACAGCCTCACGCAGGGAATCACAGATGTTGCATTCTTCGTGTGCTAGCTGTGGCTGTATTCTACCTCAGAAGCCTCTTGATTTTATGACTTTCCTTAATGTGTGAACAATGCTGTATTTTTGTATTCTTGGCCAATTTAGTAATTATTCCACATAATCCACCCCGTGACTACAGTCACTCAAGCTCCACGATAATCAATACTGATGGGGAATATCACATGTCCTCTTATGGCGAGGGATATCAAGTGCAAATACTTCTTGCGGGGTGATTAAGCGAGTTAAGCGTTTCATCATAATCCAAAGTCTAACATGCAAAACAATTGTCAAAGCAAAGCACAATACAGTGAGTACTAGTAGAACAACAACAGGATGGAGCATCTTGTTAAAAAGTCCTGTAGCTGTCGGTGACCATCCAAAGAGGGTGTCCCACCATTCATGTCCACCGTCTCTCTTGACCCTTTCCAGTACATGGTGTATTTCTTCAACATCATGATGGACAGTAATCAGAGTTCTTTGTCCATTTTCTTGGGCCTCTTTCAACAATCGCTTCAATTCATCGTGTTGTAGCAACTTCCTCACTAGTGAGAGATTCATTCCGATAGGGGTAGGCAGCAAATCTCGAATCAATGTGTAATTAGATTGTAGCAATTGAAAAGACGTAACAGGAGCTGAATAACTGAAGTCACATCCAATGATGTTAGTAAAGTTACAAACACAAAGATTTGAGTTATTACTTATATCTACTGCTATGTCATCTACGAATACAAAAGTACAGGGAGACCTCATGCAAACACACCCTTTCCCAATATATACAAGCACAGTTTCTGGGGTTTCATCAGGTTGTATCTCAAAATGACAAACATTCTGGTTGGTGTCAAGACAAATGTCTTGTGCCTTGAGAGTATTACTCTCACAAATGAATCCTTGTTGATCTCGTGAAATGCATGCTTCAACATCAACAGTTTGCCATTTATTCTCGTTTTGTTGTGCCCACACTCTATGCTCTACCGGATGGAGTATAGCTCCATGGTGATTCAACCCCAGTGCGATGATTGGGTATATGGTGTATACTGAGGCATTGCGTATCGTTAAGACAAAAGCTGTGGCTTTGCTCTCAGTGGGATCATAGGTGAAATTAACCAGATACCACCAGGACTGAAATTTTCTCTCAAACTCAATTGCATTATCCCATATTACTTTTCGAATTTCAGTGGGCAAGGTGCCTTCTTCACCTTCCCTTATAATTGCGGCTGTCATAGATTGCATCCACAGTTGGGCTTGGATACAACTAAGGGCCAAGGAAACATTGTTTTGGGTTGTACCAAGTGCATTTGTGATCAGCTGATGGTCTTTTTCACCTGTTTCCTCCCACTGAGGCAATATATTCGATAAAAGCCATTGGTGATTTCCCAATGCTGATAGAGAGGACTGTAGAGGATGTTTTAATTTGTCTAGATCACTAGTAGTTGTGACTAGTTTGTTTGCAAGTATCTCAGCATCTGTACTATTTAAGACTCCCAGTCCTGTTCCTAAGATACCAGTCACCTCTCTCTTCAGTCGTTGTGAGGTGTCAACAGTTCGCCGGCCTAACCATGCTGACCATCCTGCATAAGATGTACTCAGGAATGGTGAGCAGGTGGGTTTGATCGCAGAGATATTAATCTGCATTGACAATTCTACTCGTTTGAGGGAATATGTTGGGTTAAACGGTATTTGTTGTTGACCTGTGTGTTTAATGGCATAAGGGCCAATGTTAAAGGTGTAAGGAGTTAGACTAATGGAGGGCTGAGTAGCTACACCCTTGAAAGTTTGTGGGGGTGTAGGTTTTGGGTTCATTTCAACAGGTTCAGATGTATTTGAGTCAATCATAAATTCAAATAACAATTCCGTGCCCCTGTAGCCCCAAATACAATATACTATGATAGGTTTGATAAAGGTGAAGTTGTGCCAGCAATCTGAGTTTGGCTCTATAATTTTGTAACAATCAATCAGTGTTATATTTGTCCGGTTTAGTAGAGTCTACATGGATGGTTTCAATTACAGTTGGTCTATGGTGAGCAGACCCATTGATTACTCGGCAGCTAATTTGTATTTTCTTTCCTGGGACGGCTTCAAGCTTAGCCATTTGGAGTGAGTCTTTCCAACTCCATTTATCTCTGGAATATACTTCACTTCCTTGTATAACCAGAGTGGAGAGATTTAAATCCCTCATGTTTTCTAGTGTCTCAGTGCTTGCAGTGTATCGTGACAGTGCATTATCCCAAAGCTCATCATCAAGGGGCAGATTCTTAAGTCCGCTCAATAAGGTGTCATTATCGGGGGTTTCAGATAGTGGCAGTGGAACCAGACTAGTCTGTGGAGTTGAGTCAGGTTCGACTTTATCTATGCTTTGATCTATCTCATGTTTTGAAAACACCTCATTTTCATGTAGGACTACAGTGGCCAGGCTCAATTTTCCTTTTCCTGTTCCTGCCATCGCATTGTGTTTTACATAAGCTTGAGACCACGGCCATTCTGGGTCTCTTTGACTACAAACAACAGGGAGTAAAAAGATAAAACTGAATAGCATCAATTCCATCTGCCAATTCGTCATTCTAAAATTTAGGCCTCCAGATGGCCATACATAACAAAAATAATATTATTGCCAGGATCAATGTCAGGATTCCCTGGAGACACTCGAGGTTAGCGTAGGCCAATGCGTCTGTCCACGTACAGTTCTTCCGAGGTTCCTGTAAGACACAAAGGAAAAGAAAATCTGCTCGGTCTCATTTGACCGACGGGGTTAAAAAGAGGGCGAGATCCACCGGGTGCTGATCCGGTGTATCTTCCCTGAACAGTCTTTGGCTTCCCGTGCATGGGGGTTTTTGGGAGTAGCTAACACCATTGGTACTGTGCCAATTTGAGGCATTTTCACTAACACAGGTTGCCCAGGGTGAAATTGTCCCAGGTATTTTCGTGGTTCATTGGGAACTTTTGGAGTGATGATAGCAGCAGATACACAGAAAGCTTTCATTTTAGGACAGCCATCTCCACTCCATCTGTTATTTAATTGATAGATGGCATCATCCAATCGCAAATGCCAACCAGGTTCATGAGTTTTTGCAAAACGCTTAACCAATCCATTGGTGCGTTCAACAATGCCATTAGCCTGAGGATAATAGGGAGTATGAAATACCCATCGAATCCCTTCTTCTTTGGCCCAATCTTGTACCACTGTAGCGGTAAAGTGTGAACCGTTATCACTTTGGATTTCCTCAGGAAGGGGAAGTGTGCTGAACCACCCTTTTAGGCCTTTCACTGTGTTGTTCCCGGTAGCTGATTTGAAGCTGGTGGCCATAGCGAGGCCAGAGATAATCTCCACTCCGACTAGGACGTATCTTTTCTCACCTGATGATCTCAAGGGCCCAATATAATCAATTTGCCATGAATGCCACAATGTTTTCTTGTCCCGAATGTGTAAAGGAGGCGCCTTACTCGGATGATCTTTATTGAGTCGTAGGCGACATTGTGAACAGGCGGTTACTACTTGTTCACACAGCTTAACCGACACAGGCCACCCCCGGGCTAGACCTTCCTGATACAGATCAGCACGGCCTGTATGGCCACGCTTAATATGTAACCATTCGAGTAAGCGTTCCCATTCCCGACCATCATCTACAATGTCAATTTGCTGCAACCGCGTGAGGCTATCTACCTGTTGGTTGAATTGAGCAGTGATCGAGTTCGAACGATCATGGCCTTTTACCCAACCGATGTGCAATGTTCTCTGTCCTCCCATTTCCAACAGTTGCTTCCAACTCTCTGTCTCCCAGATTGGGACTCTATTCACCTGCCAATCATTGGCTGCCCAGTGTCCAATCCATTCAGTGGCTCCTTTAAAAACAGCATATGAGTCAGTGTAAATGTAAGTAGCCCCACGTTGTGCAGCTAGTAGGACGGCTCTGAGTTCCCCTACTTGTGCGCTACCTTCTCCTGTTTCAATTGCTCTTTCCCCCGTTGCTACTTCCAGTGCTACGGCCTTGTATTTCCACTTATTGTTCTCACGGTGAGATGACGCATCAGTAAACCACACTCCTGTAAGATCACTGCCTTCTTTCAGAGGAGGTGCTTCTTGGATTGGAGATGGTCTGTTTGGTGGGGATTGGAACAATAGGGCACCATCTATATCCTTCTGGAGCTTGGATACTTTGATACTACCTTCAGAGATTGGCATGATATCATTAATGCCTTCTAAATAAGCATACCACTTTCGAACTGTGGGTTTCTGGGCAATGCCGGCTGGTGGTGCTGTCCCTTTACGGACCACATCTAGGAGACGAAAAGGGCCCCGAACAATCACGCTCTGTTCTCTCCTTATCTGCTCTGCTCGTTGCAATGCTCGCACCAGGGACAGTAAACCCTTCTCTAGGTCTGAATATCTGCTCTCAGTATCATTAAAGGAGTGAGAGCTAAATTCTAATGGTCTCTCCGGTCCTGCTGGTCCCTTTTGCCATAAGTTACAATGAGAGCCATGTTCGCTGGACCCCCATTCTACATGGACAGGGTCAGTTGGATGTATGGGGCCAAGTTGTTGGAATAACCTTAGCTCTTTTATTAGCAATTCCAGTGCATTAGTATGTTGTTCAGTCCACTCCCAGGATTTACCTTTTTTGAGCAAACAATAAAGGGGGCGAGCAATGATGGAAAAGCCAGGGATGTGTTTACGCCAATAACTTAAAGTTCCCAGAACTTGCTGTAACTCCTTCGTGCTGGAAGGATTCTGTCCATGTTCTATTTTTTTCAGGGTATCCTGAGGGACAGAAGCAGCTCCCTTAATCCACCAGACCCCCAGGAATTTAACTTCCTGTGCAGGTCCCTGACATTTTGAGTCTGGAATTTCCAATCCCAAATCTGATAATGTTTTTTGGATGTTTTGCATCATGTCTTGTACACTTTCTTGGCTCTCTCCCCCCCTATTAAGATGTCGTCAATATATTGGTATACTGTACATCCCTGTGAAACAGGAATCTCTGATAGCGCTTTAGCTAAAGCATTATGAGCAATGGTGGGGGAATGTTTGTATCCTTGTGGAAGTCGGTTAAAGGTATATTGGACTCCTTTCCACGTGAATGCAAACTGCGCTTTGTCTTGCTCAAGGAGGGGAATCATAAAAAACATGTCTTTTACATCTAAGGCAGCCATCCAAGGATGGGCAGCTCCTTTTATCATTGTCACAATTTCCGCGATACTCGGAACCGCAGCGGTCAGGGGTGCAGCGTTGGCGTTTAACTTTCGGTAATCTACTGTGAAACGCCATTGCCCGGTTGGTTTCTTTACTGGCCACACCGGTGAATTATAAGGCGAGTGAGTCCTCTTAATGATGTTTCTTTTTTCTAAATCTGATACCACCCCGTCTGCTCCTGCAAGTGCAGCTGCAGGCAGTGGGTACTGTCGGACGTTGGTAATTTTAGAGGGAGGCAAAGGTATAGATGTTTCTAATAGGCCCAGTTTAACTGCGTCTAATCCTTTTTTGCGTCCTGCAAAACTCCACACAGTTCCATCCGGGAATTTCCACATTCGCCCACGCAGCACGTCAAATCCTAGGAGGTTAGAATGTGAGGCACCCACTAACACTTCTGCCCTAGTCATTCGCTGCTCTCCCGGCAACCAGAGGTTAATTTTTGCAGTGGGGCATGTTTTTACCACACCATCAATTCCTGTGAAGTTGACTCTGCGTCGGGTGGGATTTATACCTAGAAGTTGTGCTGTTTCGTTAGTGATTGCAGACATTTGGGCTCCAGTATCAATAATAAAATTTACCAATATCTTCCGGGGTCCAACAGGAATGATAATAACGGGTTCGGAGTCTTTATGAGAGAGCCATTGAATTGCTAGTACCTGCCGGACAGGGTGGCTCACTGCCCTCCCCGGGGATAGGAGTTTTTTGGCTGGGACTCTGTCAAATCAATCAAGTTACGTTCCGGTGCAGAAGGCACAATTTTCTCACGACTTGGGGATTCTCTGGTTAGACTTTTCTCCCCAGCCACATTATTCTTTCTAGTTAGAGATTGGACTAGTGTACGGAGGTCTCCCGTAGGGACACCGTGCAAGAATTGTCGGGGCACCCCTAATTGTAGGGCTTTACGCCACAACTCATTCCGGTCCTTATCAGGCTTAAACCTTTCCTCCGATTTAGGGTTTTTAGTGTGAGTTCGGACTTGGCGAACCTTTCGGGGGTGTTCGGAGGATTTCTCACTAGTTAGGCTGGCCCAGCCCATTCGGCGCCCATATTGATCTATTTCCTGTACATATTCATTCCAGGTGGGCATGTAGTGACGACGGCCCCGCCTATGAGCACCCCGAGCCTCTCGTATACGATCTTGAGTACGAACAAGGAACGGTTTCAGGCAATCGGGAAGACCACGGATGAGAGGGGCTAATCGATCGGGGTCGATAGGGGCTGACATTGGGGATTTCCGAAATTCCTCTCTGTCATACATGGCTTGCAGACAAGCTGCTTTCCGTACAGCCGCAAACAGATCAGAGTAGCCTGTAGCTCTAATCTCTAACGGCTCCCCCCTCTCTCGCGGATCCATACCCCCTGCCCAATAGGCTGCTCGAGCAGTTAGGGAATAATTATGATCCCCAGGCATAGTGGTTAAAAACACTCCTGGTCCCCAAGAGTCTCCTGCTTCTTCCTCACTCAGCATAATTCTGTCCCCCCCTTCAGAAGAAACTCGCCACACGTACTCAACAGCTGACTCTTCTGGTCGCCTCGAATATTTCTCCCTTATTTTTGTTAACTCGGTTGGTGTCCGTGGAACGGTACGCACAGTGGTGTGAATTTCATCATCGTCATCAACCGCAGCTTCAGTTTTAACCAGAGGACGTAAAGGAAAAACTTGGGATTTCAAAGTAAAAGTCCTTTCCTCCTCATCTTCTTCGTCATCCTCACTATTAGACAAAAAATCTCCGGTCTGGGTTCCGGAATTTGGATAACACATTAACTTACGAATCTGTTGGACCTGGGTCGAGGGCTGCATTTTATCTAAGAGCCCAGTCACCCTTTCTAATAATATTTTAAGTTGAGCATTCTGGTTTCCTAAACATTCATTCTCACTCACAAGCTTATCGACGTGAGTTCTTAATTTTTCTCCTGTCTCCTTTTGCAAGGCTAATGATGACTTCAGCACCTCATTCTCCGATTTCAGGGTTGCATATTCTACAGCTGAAATCAGATTAGGAGCAGGGGTTTCTCTAGCTTCTTGTTGTGCACAAGATAAACAGGCGCCTAACGCAGCACAAATCACACCCTTGCCTTTCCCCGCTCTGAGCTTCTGTGAAACCCGACACTCTTCAATACGTTCCACCACTTTCTCTTCATCCTTCCAAAATTTTTGGGCCCACTCCTTCCCAGCCTGGGAAGGGGCACAATCATATTTTTGCAGCAGTTTATCCATGGCAATCCTGCCGACTACGCCAAATTCTGTTGCGTGAAACGGGGCCAAGCGGTTTTGGCAGAAGATAAACCCCCTTGCGTTCTAACACTCCTCACCGAGGTGGGAGGCTAGGTGCGGCTAGGTTTAAATTCTGAGTGATGCCCAATTCAGCACTATCAGTCCAATCGCGTTTAATATGTATTAAACTACTACGATTTGGATACACTAATAGTGGACTGCACCTTCAGTCTAGTCGTGCTCCTGAACTAGCACGGCCTCTCTGTAGTTTTGGTCGCGTTCAGTGAGAAAGCGGAACGACTAGCTACTTAAACAGTGCAGTTTATTTAAACAACAGATATACAGGTTCTTTAGGATTGCCGGTGATCAATACACTGTCTGCAAAGCACGTGCAAATAAAGATATTGCTAAGTATACAAACGCGCGACAAAATTATAAACGATACAGCCTGGCTATAAACGTAGGGTAGAGATTCTCTAGAGAAATTTCTAAGTCCCCGAGAAAGCGCTCGGTGTAATCGAAGTCTTACCCAAAGGCGTCCCTATGGGGGGGAAGAAAGGCTCAGCCCGTCGACTGATCCCGGAAATCAGCGGTGGAATTCTTCGCGATGGTGTCTTCCCTGACATCCCCTCTCTCTTGGGCTATTTTTATATTATTTTTTTATCTTCAAAGTGGAGTTTGAGTGACTTTAGTCATACATACTTTTATTATGATTAATGTATTCAAGGAGGAGTGTTCACACCTCGGGGGCGGATAGCCTCCGGGATGGAGGTGTGTTTTGGTACATTGTGGTGAGCAAAGTTCGCACAAAAGGACAGCATTTCATCAACATTTGACGAAAGGTTGGCTCGGGTAGCGTGTAGGCCGCTTATCAGTTCCGTAGTACCATCTCGTCCCCATATCTGCTATTCGTCACAAGGGAAGGCCACGGAACAAGCGTGTTCCGTTCCATCCCTCGTGTAGTTTCGCAAACAACCTCGCGCAGGGAATCACAGATGTTGCATTCTTCGTGTGCTAGCTGTGGCTGTATTCTACCTCAGAAGCCTCTTGATTTTATGACTTTCCTTAATGTGTGAACAATGCTGTATTTTTGTATTCTTGGCCAATTTAGTAATTATTCCACATAATCCACCCCGTGACTACAGTCACTCAAGCTCCACGATAATCAATACTGATGGGGAATATCACATGTCCTCTTATGGCGAGGGATATCAAGTGCAAATACTTCTTGCGGGGTGATTAAGCGAGTTAAGCGTTTCATCATAATCCAAAGTCTAACATGCAAAACAATTGTCAAAGCAAAGCACAATACAGTGAGTACTAGTAGAACAACAACAGGATGGAGCATCTTGTTAAAAAGTCCTGTAGCTGTCGGTGACCATCCAAAGAGGGTGTCCCACCATTCATGTCCACCGTCTCTCTTGACCCTTTCCAGTACATGGTGTATTTCTTCAACATCATGATGGACAGTAATCAGAGTTCTTTGTCCATTTTCTTGGGCCTCTTTCAACAATCGCTTCAATTCATCGTGTTGTAGCAACTTCCTCACTAGTGAGAGATTCATTCCGATAGGGGTAGGCAGCAAATCTCGAATCAATGTGTAATTAGATTGTAGCAATTGAAAAGACGTAACAGGAGCTGAATAACTGAAGTCACATCCAATGATGTTAGTAAAGTTACAAACACAAAGATTTGAGTTATTACTTATATCTACTGCTATGTCATCTACGAATACAAAAGTACAGGGAGACCTCATGCAAACACACCCTTTCCCAATATATGCAAGCACAGTTTCTGGGGTTTCATCAGGTTGTATCTCAAAATGACAAACATTCTGGTTGGTGTCAAGACAAATGTCTTGTGCCTTGAGAGTATTACTCTCACAAATGAATCCTTGTTGATCTCGTGAAATGCATGCTTCAACATCAACAGTTTGCCATTTATTCTCGTTTTGTTGTGCCCACACTCTATGCTCTACCGGATGGAGTATAGCTCCATGGTGATTCAACCCCAGTGCGATGATTGGGTATATGGTGTATACTGAGGCATTGCGTATCGTTAAGACAAAAGCTGTGGCTTTGCTCTCAGTGGGGTCATAGGTGAAATTAACCAGATACCACCAGGATTGAAATTTTCTCTCAAACTCAATTGCATTATCCCATATTACTTTTCGAATTTCAGTGGGCAAGGTGCCTTCTTCACCTTCCCTTATAATTGCGGCTGTCATAGATTGCATCCACAGTTGGGCTTGGATACAACTAAGGGCCAAGGAAACATTGTTTTGGGTTGTACCAAGTGCATTTGTGATCAGCTGATGGTCTTTTTCACCTGTTTCCTCCCACTGAGGCAATATATTCGATAAAAGCCATTGGTGATTTCCCAATGCTGATAGAGAGGACTGTAGAGGATGTTTTAATTTGTCTAGATCACTAGTAGTTGTGACTAGTTTGTTTGCAAGTATCTCAGCATCTGTACTATTTAAGACTCCCAGTCCTGTTCCTAAGATACCAGTCACCTCTCTCTTCAGTCGTTGTGAGGTGTCAACAGTTCGCCGGCCTAACCATGCTGACCATCCTGCATAAGATGTACTCAGGAATGGTGAGCAGGTGGGTTTGATCGCAGAGATATTAATCTGCATTGACAATTCTACTCGTTTGAGGGAATATGTTGGGTTAAACGGTATTTGTTGTTGACCTGTGTGTTTAATGGCATAAGGGCCAATGTTAAAGGTGTAAGGAGTTAGACTAATGGAGGGCTGAGTAGCTACACCCTTGAAAGTTTGTGGGGGTGTAGGTTTTGGGTTCATTTCAACAGGTTCAGATGTATTTGAGTCAATCATAAATTCAAATAACAATTCCGTGCCCCTGTAGCCCCAAATACAATATACTATGATAGGTTTGATAAAGGTGAAGTTGTGCCAGCAATCTGAGTTTGGCTCTATAATTTTGTAACAATCAATCAGTGTTATATTTGTCCGGTTTAGTAGAGTCTACATGGATGGTTTCAATTACAGTTGGTCTATGGTGAGCAGACCCATTGATTACTCGGCAGCTAATTTGTATTTTCTTTCCTGGGACGGCTTCAAGCTTAGCCATTTGGAGTGAGTCTTTCCAACTCCATTTATCTCTGGAATATACTTCACTTCCTTGTATGACCAGAGTGGAGAGATTTAAATCCCTCATGTTTTCTAGTGTCTCAGTGCTTGCAGTGTATCGTGACAGTGCATTATCCCAAAGCTCATCATCAAGGGGCAGATTCTTAAGTCCGCTCAATAAGGTGTCATTATCGGGGGTTTCAGATAGTGGCAGTGGAACCAGACTAGTCTGTGGAGTTGAGTCAGGTTCGACTTTATCTATGCTTTGATCTATCTCATGTTTTGAAAACACCTCATTTTCATGTAGGACTACAGTGGCCAGGCTCAATTTTCCTTTTCCTGTTCCTGCCATCGCATTGTGTTTTACATAAGCTTGAGACCACGGCCATTCTGGGTCTCTTTGACTACAAACAACAGGGAGTAAAAAGATAAAACTGAATAGCATCAATTCCATCTGCCAATTCGTCATTCTAAAATTTAGGCCTCCAGATGGCCATACATAACAAAAATAATATTATTGCCAGGATCAATGTCAGGATTCCCTGGAGACACTCGAGGTTAGCGTAGGCCAATGCGTCTGTCCACGTACAGTTCTTCCGAGGTTCCTGTAAGACACAAAGGAAAAGAAAATCTGCTCGGTCTCATTTGACCGACGGGGTTAAAAAGAGGGCGAGATCCACCGGGTGCTGATCCGGTGTATCTTCCCTGAACAGTCTTTGGCTTCCCGTGCATGGGGGTTTTTGGGAGTAGCTAACACCATTGGTACTGTGCCAATTTGAGGCATTTTCACTAACACAGGTTGCCCAGGGTGAAATTGTCCCAGGTATTTTCGTGGTTCATTGGGAACTTTTGGAGTGATGATAGCAGCAGATACACAGAAAGCTTTCATTTTAGGACAGCCATCTCCACTCCATCTGTTATTTAATTGATAGATGGCATCATCCAATCGCAAATGCCAACCAGGTTCATGAGTTTTTGCAAAACGCTTAACCAATCCATTGGTGCGTTCAACAATGCCATTAGCCTGAGGATAATAGGGAGTATGAAATACCCATCGAATCCCTTCTTCTTTGGCCCAATCTTGTACCACTGTAGCGGTAAAGTGTGAACCGTTATCACTTTGGATTTCCTCAGGAAGGGGAAGTGTGCTGAACCACCCTTTTAGGCCTTTCACTGTGTTGTTCCCGGTAGCTGATTTGAAGCTGGTGGCCATAGCGAGGCCAGAGATAATCTCCACTCCGACTAGGACGTATCTTTTCTCACCTGATGATCTCAAGGGCCCAATATAATCAATTTGCCATGAATGCCACAATGTTTTCTTGTCCCGAATGTGTAAAGGAGGCGCCTTACTCGGATGATCTTTATTGAGTCGTAGGCGACATTGTGAACAGGCGGTTACTACTTGTTCACACAGCTTAACCGACACAGGCCACCCCCGGGCTAGACCTTCCTGATACAGATCAGCACGGCCTGTATGGCCACGCTTAATATGTAACCATTCGAGTAAGCGTTCCCATTCCCGACCATCATCTACAATGTCAATTTGCTGCAACCGCGTGAGGCTATCTACCTGTTGGTTGAATTGAGCAGTGATCGAGTTCGAACGATCATGGCCTTTTACCCAACCGATGTGCAATGTTCTCTGTCCTCCCATTTCCAACAGTTGCTTCCAACTCTCTGTCTCCCAGATTGGGACTCTATTCACCTGCCAATCATTGGCTGCCCAGTGTCCAATCCATTCAGTGGCTCCTTTAAAAACAGCATATGAGTCAGTGTAAATGTAAGTAGCCCCACGTTGTGCAGCTAGTAGGACGGCTCTGAGTTCCCCTACTTGTGCGCTACCTTCTCCTGTTTCAATTGCTCTTTCCCCCGTTGCTACTTCCAGTGCTACGGCCTTGTATTTCCACTTATTGTTCTCACGGTGAGATGACGCATCAGTAAACCACACTCCTGTAAGATCACTGCCTTCTTTCAGAGGAGGTGCTTCTTGGATTGGAGATGGTCTGTTTGGTGGGGATTGGAACAATAGGGCACCATCTATATCCTTCTGGAGCTTGGATACTTTGATACTACCTTCAGAGATTGGCATGATATCATTAATGCCTTCTAAATAAGCATACCACTTTCGAACTGTGGGTTTCTGGGCAATGCCGGCTGGTGGTGCTGTCCCTTTACGGACCACATCTAGGAGACGAAAAGGGCCCCGAACAATCACGCTCTGTTCTCTCCTTATCTGCTCTGCTCGTTGCAATGCTCGCACCAGGGACAGTAAACCCTTCTCTAGGTCTGAATATCTGCTCTCAGTATCATTAAAGGAGTGAGAGCTAAATTCTAATGGTCTCTCCGGTCCTGCTGGTCCCTTTTGCCATAAGTTACAATGAGAACCATGTTCGCTGGACCCCCATTCTACATGGACAGGGTCAGTTGGATGTATGGGGCCAAGTTGTTGGAATAACCTTAGCTCTTTTATTAGCAATTCCAGTGCATTAGTATGTTGTTCAGTCCACTCCCAGGATTTACCTTTTTTGAGCAAACAATAAAGGGGGCGAGCAATGATGGAAAAGCCAGGGATGTGTTTACGCCAATAACTTAAAGTTCCCAGAACTTGCTGTAACTCCTTCGTGCTGGAAGGATTCTGTCCATGTTCTATTTTTTTCAGGGTATCCTGAGGGACAGAAGCAGCTCCCTTAATCCACCAGACCCCCAGGAATTTAACTTCCTGTGCAGGTCCCTGACATTTTGAGTCTGGAATTTCCAATCCCAAATCTGATAATGTTTTTCGGATGTTTTGCATCATGTCTTGTACACTTTCTTGGCTCTCTCCCCCCCTATTAAGATGTCGTCAATATATTGGTATACTGTACATCCCTGTGAAACAGGAATCTCTGATAGCGCTTTAGCTAAAGCATTATGAGCAATGGTGGGGGAATGTTTGTATCCTTGTGGAAGTCGGTTAAAGGTATATTGGACTCCTTTCCACGTGAATGCAAACTGCGCTTTGTCTTGCTCAAGGAGGGGAATCATAAAAAACATGTCTTTTACATCTAAGGCAGCCATCCAAGGATGGGCAGCTCCTTTTATCATTGTCACAATTTCCGCGATACTCGGAACCGCAGCGGTCAGGGGTGCAGTGTTGGCGTTTAACTTTCGGTAATCTACTGTGAAACGCCATTGCCCGGTTGGTTTCTTTACTGGCCACACCGGTGAATTATAAGGCGAGTGAGTCCTCTGAATGATGTTTCTTTTTTCTAAATCTGATACCACCCCGTCTGCTCCTGCAAGTGCAGCTGCAGGCAGTGGGTACTGTCGGACGTTGGTAATTTTAGAGGGAGGCAAAGGTATAGATGTTTCTAATAGGCCCAGTTTAACTGCGTCTAATCCTTTTTTGCGTCCTGCAAAACTCCACACAGTTCCATCCGGGAATTTCCACATTCGCCCACGCAGCACGTCAAATCCTAGGAGGTTAGAATGTGAGGCACCCACTAACACTTCTGCCCTAGTCATTCGCTGCTCTCCCGGCAACCAGAGGTTAATTTTTGCAGTGGGGCATGTTTTTACCACACCATCAATTCCTGTGAAGTTGACTCTGCGTCGGGTGGGATTTATACCTAGAAGTTGTGCTGTTTCGTTAGTGATTGCAGACATTTGGGCTCCAGTATCAATAATAAAATTTACCAATATCTTCCGGGGTCCAACAGGAATGATAATAACGGGTTCGGAGTCTTTATGAGAGAGCCATTGAATTGCTAGTACCTGCCGGACAGGGTGGCTCACTGCCCTCCCCGGGGATAGGAGTTTTTTGGCTGGGACTCTGTCAAATCAATCAAGTTACGTTCCGGTGCAGAAGGCACAATTTTCTCACGACTTGGGGATTCTCTGGTTAGACTTTTCTCCCCAGCCACATTATTCTTTCTAGTTAGAGATTGGACTAGTGTACGGAGGTCTCCCGTAGGGACACCGTGCAAGAATTGTCGGGGCACCCCTAATTGTAGGGCTTTACGCCACAACTCATTCCGGTCCTTATCAGGCTTAAACCTTTCCTCCGATTTAGGGTTTTTAGTGTGAGTTCGGACTTGGCGAACCTTTCGGGGGTGTTCGGAGGATTTCTCACTAGTTAGGCTGGCCCAGCCCATTCGGCGCCCATATTGATCTATTTCCTGTACATATTCATTCCAGGTGGGCATGTAGTGACGACGGCCCTGCCTATGAGCACCCCGAGCCTCTCGTATACGATCTTGAGTACGAACAAGGAACGGTTTCAGGCAATCGGGAAGACCACGGATGAGAGGGGCTAATCGATCGGGGTCGATAGGGGCTGACATTGGGGATTTCCGAAATTCCTCTCTGTCATACATGGCTTGCAGACAAGCTGCTTTCCGTACAGCCGCAAACAGATCAGAGTAGCCTGTAGCTCTAATCTCTAACGGCTCCCCCCTCTCTCGCGGATCCATACCCCCTGCCCAATAGGCTGCTCGAGCAGTTAGGGAATAATTATGATCCCCAGGCATAGTGGTTAAAAACACTCCTGGTCCCCAAGAGTCTCCTGCTTCTTCCTCACTCAGCATAATTCTGTCCCCCCCTTCAGAAGAAACTCGCCACACGTACTCAACAGCTGACTCTTCTGGTCGCCTCGAATATTTCTCCCTTATTTTTGTTAACTCGGTTGGTGTCCGTGGAACGGTACGCACAGTGGTGTGAATTTCATCATCGTCATCAACCGCAGCTTCAGTTTTAACCAGAGGACGTAAAGGAAAAACTTGGGATTTCAAAGTAAAAGTCCTTTCCTCCTCATCTTCTTCGTCATCCTCACTATTAGACAAAAAATCTCCGGTCTGGGTTCCGGAATTTGGATAACACATTAACTTACGAATCTGTTGGACCTGGGTCGAGGGCTGCATTTTATCTAAGAGCCCAGTCACCCTTTCTAATAATATTTTAAGTTGAGCATTCTGGTTTCCTAAACATTCATTCTCACTCACAAGCTTATCGACGTGAGTTCTTAATTTTTCTCCTGTCTCCTTTTGCAAGGCTAATGATGACTTCAGCACCTCATTCTCCGATTTCAGGGTTGCATATTCTACAGCTGAAATCAGATTAGGAGCAGGGGTTTCTCTAGCTTCTTGTTGTGCACAAGATAAACAGGCGCCTAACACAGCACAAATCACACCCTTGCCTTTCCCCGCTCTGAGCTTCTGTGAAACCCGACACTCTTCAATACGTTCCACCACTTTCTCTTCATCCTTCCAAAATTTTTGGGCCCACTCCTTCCCAGCCTGGGAAGGGGCACAATCATATTTTTGCAGCAGTTTATCCATGGCAATCCTGCCGACTACGCCAAATTCTGTTGCGTGAAACGGGGCCAAGCGGTTTTGGCAGAAGATAAACCCCCTTGCGTTCTAACACTCCTCACCGAGGTGGGAGGCTAGGTGCGGCTAGGTTTAAATTCTGAGTGATGCCCAATTCAGCACTATCAGTCCAATCGCGTTTAATATGTATTAAACTACTACGATTTGGATACACTAATAGTGGACTGCACCTTCAGTCTAGTCGTGCTCCTGAACTAGCACGGCCTCTCTGTAGTTTTGGTCGCGTTCAGTGAGAAAGCGGAACGACTAGCTACTTAAACAGTGCAGTTTATTTAAACAACAGATATACAGGTTCTTTAGGATTGCCGGTGATAAATACACTGTCTGCAAAGCACGTGCAAATAAAGATATTGCTAAGTATACAAACGCGCGACAAAATTATAAACGATACAGCCTGGCTATAAACGTAGGGTAGAGATTCTCTAGAGAAATTTCTAAGTCCCCGAGAAAGCGCTCGGTGTAATCGAAGTCTTACCCAAAGGCGTCCCTATGGGGGGGAAGAAAGGCTCAGCCCGTCGACTGATCCCGGAAATCAGCGGTGGAATTCTTCGCGATGGTGTCTTCCCTGACATCCCCTCTCTCTTGGGCTATTTTTATATTATTTTTTTATCTTCAAAGTGGAGTTTGAGTGACTTTAGTCATACATACTTTTATTATGATTAATGTATTCAAGGAGGAGTGTTCACACCTCGGGGGCGGATAGCCTCCGGGATGGAGGTGTGTTTTGGTACATTGTGGTGAGCAAAGTTCGCACAAAAGGACAGCATTTCATCAACATTTGACGAAAGGTTGGCTCGGGTAGCGTGTAGGCCGCTTATCAGTTCCGTAGTACCATCTCGTCCCCATATCTGCTATTCGTCACAAGGGAAGGCCACGGAACAAGCGTGTTCCGTTCCATCCCTCGTGTAGTTTCGCAAACAGCCTCACGCAGGGAATCACAGATGTTGCATTCTTCGTGTGCTAGCTGTGGCTGTATTCTACCTCAGAAGCCTCTTGATTTTATGACTTTCCTTAATGTGTGAACAATGCTGTATTTTTGTATTCTTGGCCAATTTAGTAATTATTCCACATAATCCACCCCGTGACTACAGTCACTCAAGCTCCACGATAATCAATACTGATGGGGAATATCACATGTCCTCTTATGGCGAGGGATATCAAGTGCAAATACTTCTTGCGGGGTGATTAAGCGAGTTAAGCGTTTCATCATAATCCAAAGTCTAACATGCAAAACAATTGTCAAAGCAAAGCACAATACAGTGAGTACTAGTAGAACAACAACAGGATGGAGCATCTTGTTAAAAAGTCCTGTAGCTGTCGGTGACCATCCAAAGAGGGTGTCCCACCATTCATGTCCACCGTCTCTCTTGACCCTTTCCAGTACATGGTGTATTTCTTCAACATCATGATGGACAGTAATCAGAGTTCTTTGTCCATTTTCTTGGGCCTCTTTCAACAATCGCTTCAATTCATCGTGTTGTAGCAACTTCCTCACTAGTGAGAGATTCATTCCGATAGGGGTAGGCAGCAAATCTCGAATCAATGTGTAATTAGATTGTAGCAATTGAAAAGACGTAACAGGAGCTGAATAACTGAAGTCACATCCAATGATGTTAGTAAAGTTACAAACACAAAGATTTGAGTTATTACTTATATCTACTGCTATGTCATCTACGAATACAAAAGTACAGGGAGACCTCATGCAAACACACCCTTTCCCAATATATACAAGCACAGTTTCTGGGGTTTCATCAGGTTGTATCTCAAAATGACAAACATTCTGGTTGGTGTCAAGACAAATGTCTTGTGCCTTGAGAGTATTACTCTCACAAATGAATCCTTGTTGATCTCGTGAAATGCATGCTTCAACATCAACAGTTTGCCATTTATTCTCGTTTTGTTGTGCCCACACTCTATGCTCTACCGGATGGAGTATAGCTCCATGGTGATTCAACCCCAGTGCGATGATTGGGTATATGGTGTATACTGAGGCATTGCGTATCGTTAAGACAAAAGCTGTGGCTTTGCTCTCAGTGGGGTCATAGGTGAAATTAACCAGATACCACCAGGATTGAAATTTTCTCTCAAACTCAATTGCATTATCCCATATTACTTTTCGAATTTCAGTGGGCAAGGTGCCTTCTTCACCTTCCCTTATAATTGCGGCTGTCATAGATTGCATCCACAGTTGGGCTTGGATACAACTAAGGGCCAAGGAAACATTGTTTGGGGTTGTACCAAGTGCATTTGTGATCAGCTGATGGTCTTTTTCACCTGTTTCCTCCCACTGAGGCAATATATTCGATAAAAGCCATTGGTGATTTCCCAATGCTGATAGAGAGGACTGTAGAGGATGTTTTAATTTGTCTAGATCACTAGTAGTTGTGACTAGTTTGTTTGCAAGTATCTCAGCATCTATACTATTTAAGACTCCCAGTCCTGTTCCTAAGATACCAGTCACCTCTCTCTTCAGTCGTTGTGAGGTGTCAACAGTTCGCCGGCCTAACCATGCTGACCATCCTGCATAAGATGTACTCAGGAATGGTGAGCAGGTGGGTTTGATCGCAGAGATATTAATCTGCATTGACAATTCTACTCGTTTGAGGGAATATGTTGGGTTAAACGGTATTTGTTGTTGACCTGTGTGTTTAATGGCATAAGGGCCAATGTTAAAGGTGTAAGGAGTTAGACTAATGGAGGGCTGAGTAGCTACACCCTTGAAAGTTTGTGGGGGTGTAGGTTTTGGGTTCATTTCAACAGGTTCAGATGTATTTGAGTCAATCATAAATTCAAATAACAATTCTGTGCCCCTGTAGCCCCAAATACAATATACTATGATAGGTTTGATAAAGGTGAAGTTGTGCCAGCAATCTGAGTTTGGCTCTATAATTTTGTAACAATCAATCAGTGTTATATTTGTCCGGTTTAGTAGAGTCTACATGGATGGTTTCAATTACAGTTGGTCTATGGTGAGCAGACCCATTGATTACTCGGCAGCTAATTTGTATTTTCTTTCCTGGGACGGCTTCAAGCTTAGCCATTTGGAGTGAGTCTTTCCAACTCCATTTATCTCTGGAATATACTTCACTTCCTTGTATGACCAGAGTGGAGAGATTTAAATCCCTCATGTTTTCTAGTGTCTCAGTGCTTGCAGTGTATCGTGACAGTGCATTATCCCAAAGCTCATCATCAAGGGGCAGATTCTTAAGTCCGCTCAATAAGGTGTCATTATCGGGGGTTTCAGATAGTGGCAGTGGAACCAGACTAGTCTGTGGAGTTGAGTCAGGTTCGACTTTATCTATGCTTTGATCTATCTCATGTTTTGAAAACACCTCATTTTCATGTAGGACTACAGTGGCCAGGCTCAATTTTCCTTTTCCTGTTCCTGCCATCGCATTGTGTTTTACATAAGCTTGAGACCACGGCCATTCTGGGTCTCTTTGACTACAAACAACAGGGAGTAAAAAGATAAAACTGAATAGCATCAATTCCATCTGCCAATTCGTCATTCTAAAATTTAGGCCTCCAGATGGCCATACATAACAAAAATAATATTATTGCCAGGATCAATGTCAGGATTCCCTGGAGACACTCGAGGTTGGCGTAGGCCAATGCGTCTGTCCACGTACAGTTCTTCCGAGGTTCCTGTAAGACACAAAGGAAAAGAAAATCTGCTCGGTCTCATTTGACCGACGGGGTTAAAAAGAGGGCGAGATCCACCGGGTGCTGATCCGGTGTATCTTCCCTGAACAGTCTTTGGCTTCCCGTGCATGGGGGTTTTTGGGAGTAGCTAACACCATTGGTACTGTGCCAATTTGAGGCATTTTCACTAACACAGGTTGCCCAGGGTGAAATTGTCCCAGGTATTTTCGTGGTTCATTGGGAACTTTTGGAGTGATGATATCAGCAGATACACAGAAAGCTTTCATTTTAGGACAGCCATCTCCACTCCATCTGTTATTTAATTGATAGATGGCATCATCCAATGGCAAATGCCAACCAGGTTCATGAGTTTTTGCAAAACGCTTAACCAATCCATTGGTGCGTTCAACAATGCCATTAGCCTGAGGATAATAGGGAGTATGAAATACCCATCGAATCCCTTCTTCTTTGGCCCAATCTTGTACCACTGTAGCGGTAAAGTGTGAACCGTTATCACTTTGGATTTCCTCAGGAAGGGGAAGTGTGCTGAACCACCCTTTTAGGCCTTTCACTGTGTTGTTCCCGGTAGCTGATTTGAAGCTGGTGGCCATAGCGAGGCCAGAGATAATCTCCACTCCGACTAGGACGTATCTTTTCTCACCTGATGATCTCAAGGGCCCAATATAATCAATTTGCCATGAATGCCACAATGTTTTCTTGTCCCGAATGTGTAAAGGAGGCGCCTTACTCGGATGATCTTTATTGAGTCGTAGGCGACATTGTGAACAGGCGGTTACTACTTGTTCACACAGCTTAACCGACACAGGCCACCCCCGGGCTAGACCTTCCTGATACAGATCAGCACGGCCTGTATGGCCACGCTTAATATGTAACCATTCGAGTAAGCGTTCCCATTCCCGACCATCATCTACAATGTCAATTTGCTGCAACCGCGTGAGGCTATCTACCTGTTGGTTGAATTGAGCAGTGATCGAGTTCGAACGATCATGGCCTTTTACCCAACCGATGTGCAATGTTCTCTGTCCTCCCATTTCCAACAGTTGCTTCCAACTCTCTGTCTCCCAGATTGGGACTCTATTCACCTGCCAATCATTGGCTGCCCAGTGTCTAATCCATTCAGTGGCTCCTTTAAAAACAGCATATGAGTCAGTGTAAATGTAAGTAGCCCCACGTTGTGCAGCTAGTAGGACGGCTCTGAGTTCCCCTACTTGTGCGCTACCTTCTCCTGTTTCAATTGCTCTTTCCCCCGTTGCTACTTCCAGTGCTACGGCCTTGTATTTCCACTTATTGTTCTCACGGTGAGATGACGCATCAGTAAACCACACTCCTGTAAGATCACTGCCTTCTTTCAGAGGAGGTGCTTCTTGGATTGGAGATGGTCTGTTTGGTGGGGATTGGAACAATAGGGCACCATCTATATCCTTCTGGAGCTTGGATACTTTGATACTACCTTCAGAGATTGGCATGATATCATTAATGCCTTCTAAATAAGCATACCACTTTCGAACTGTGGGTTTCTGGGCAATGCCGGCTGGTGGTGCTGTCCCTTTACGGACCACATCTAGGAGACGAAAAGGGCCCCGAACAATCACGCTCTGTTCTCTCCTTATCTGCTCTGCTCGTTGCAATGCTCGCACCAGGGACAGTAAACCCTTCTCTAGGTCTGAATATCTGCTCTCAGTATCATTAAAGGAGTGAGAGCTAAATTCTAATGGTCTCTCCGGTCCTGCTGGTCCCTTTTGCCATAAGTTACAATGAGAACCATGTTCGCTGGACCCCCATTCTACATGGACAGGGTCAGTTGGATGTATGGGGCCAAGTTGTTGGAATAACCTTAGCTCTTTTATTAGCAATTCCAGTGCATTAGTATGTTGTTCAGTCCACTCCCAGGATTTACCTTTTTTGAGCAAACAATAAAGGGGGCGAGCAATGATGGAAAAGCCAGGGATGTGTTTACGCCAATAACTTAAAGTTCCCAGAACTTGCTGTAACTCCTTCGTGCTGGAAGGATTCTGTCCATGTTCTATTTTTTTCAGGGTATCCTGAGGGACAGAAGCAGCTCCCTTAATCCACCAGACCCCCAGGAATTTAACTTCCTGTGCAGGTCCCTGACATTTTGAGTCTGGAATTTCCAATCCCAAATCTGATAATGTTTTTCGGATGTTTTGCATCATGTCTTGTACACTTTCTTGGCTCTCTCCCCCCCTATTAAGATGTCGTCAATATATTGGTATACTGTACATCCCTGTGAAACAGGAATCTCTGATAGCGCTTTAGCTAAAGCATTATGAGCAATGGTGGGGGAATGTTTGTATCCTTGTGGAAGTCGGTTAAAGGTATATTGGACTCCTTTCCACGTGAATGCAAACTGCGCTTTGTCTTGCTCAAGGAGGGGAATCATAAAAAACATGTCTTTTACATCTAAGGCAGCCATCCAAGGATGGGCAGCTCCTTTTATCATTGTCACAATTTCCGCGATACTCGGAACCGCAGCGGTCAGGGGTGCAGTGTTGGCGTTTAACTTTCGGTAATCTACTGTGAAACGCCATTGCCCGGTTGGTTTCTTTACTGGCCACACCGGTGAATTATAAGGCGAGTGAGTCCTCTTAATGATGTTTCTTTTTTCTAAATCTGATACCACCCCGTCTGCTCCTGCAAGTGCAGCTGCAGGCAGTGGGTACTGTCGGACGTTGGTAATTTTAGAGGGAGGCAAAGGTATAGATGTTTCTAATAGGCCCAGTTTAACTGTGTCTAATCCTTTTTTGCGTCCTGCAAAACTCCACACAGTTCCATCCGGGAATTTCCACATTCGCCCACGCAGCACGTCAAATCCTAGGAGGTTAGAATGTGAGGCACCCACTAACACTTCTGCCCTAGTCATTCGCTGCTCTCCCGGCAACCAGAGGTTAATTTTTGCAGTGGGGCATGTTTTTACCACACCATCAATTCCTGTGAAGTTGACTCTGCGTCGGGTGGGATTTATACCTAGAAGTTGTGCTGTTTCGTTAGTGATTGCAGACATTTGGGCTCCAGTATCAATAATAAAATTTACCAATATCTTCCGGGGTCCAACAGGAATGATAATAACGGGTTCGGAGTCTTTATGAGAGAGCCATTGAATTGCTAGTACCTGCCGGACAGGGTGGCTCACTGCCCTCCCCGGGGATAGGAGTTTTTTGGCTGGGACTCTGTCAAATCAATCAAGTTACGTTCCGGTGCAGAAGGCACAATTTTCTCACGACTTGGGGATTCTCTGGTTAGACTTTTCTCCCCAGCCACATTATTCTTTCTAGTTAGAGATTGG
Organism: Larus michahellis; assembly: GCF_964199755.1. Taxonomy (NCBI): domain Eukaryota; kingdom Metazoa; phylum Chordata; class Aves; order Charadriiformes; family Laridae; genus Larus; species Larus michahellis. The sequence continues at coordinate 40,679 of NW_027435958.1, forward strand.
ACTAGTGTACGGAGGTCTCCCGTAGGGACACCGTGCAAGAATTGTCGGGGCACCCCTAATTGTAGGGCTTTACGCCACAACTCATTCCGGTCCTTATCAGGCTTAAACCTTTCCTCCGATTTAGGGTTTTTAGTGTGAGTTCGGACTTGGCGAACCTTTCGGGGGTGTTCGGAGGATTTCTCACTAGTTAGGCTGGCCCAGCCCATTCGGCGCCCATATTGATCTATTTCCTGTACATATTCATTCCAGGTGGGCATGTAGTGACGACGGCCCCGCCTATGAGCACCCCGAGCCTCTCGTATACGATCTTGAGTACGAACAAGGAACGGTTTCAGGCAATCGGGAAGACCACGGATGAGAGGGGCTAATCGATCGGGGTCGATAGGGGCTGACATTGGGGATTTCCGAAATTCCTCTCTGTCATACATGGCTTGCAGACAAGCTGCTTTCCGTACAGCCGCAAACAGATCAGAGTAGCCTGTAGCTCTAATCTCTAACGGCTCCCCCCTCTCTCGCGGATCCATACCCCCTGCCCAATAGGCTGCTCGAGCAGTTAGGGAATAATTATGATCCCCAGGCATAGTGGTTAAAAACACTCCTGGTCCCCAAGAGTCTCCTGCTTCTTCCTCACTCAGCATAATTCTGTCCCCCCCTTCAGAAGAAACTCGCCACACGTACTCAACAGCTGACTCTTCTGGTCGCCTCGAATATTTCTCCCTTATTTTTGTTAACTCGGTTGGTGTCCGTGGAACGGTACGCACAGTGGTGTGAATTTCATCATCGTCATCAACCGCAGCTTCAGTTTTAACCAGAGGACGTAAAGGAAAAACTTGGGATTTCAAAGTAAAAGTCCTTTCCTCCTCATCTTCTTCGTCATCCTCACTATTAGACAAAAAATCTCCGGTCTGGGTTCCGGAATTTGGATAACACATTAACTTACGAATCTGTTGGACCTGGGTCGAGGGCTGCATTTTATCTAAGAGCCCAGTCACCCTTTCTAATAATATTTTAAGTTGAGCATTCTGGTTTCCTAAACATTCATTCTCACTCACAAGCTTATCGACGTGAGTTCTTAATTTTTCTCCTGTCTCCTTTTGCAAGGCTAATGATGACTTCAGCACCTCATTCTCCGATTTCAGGGTTGCATATTCTACAGCTGAAATCAGATTAGGAGCAGGGGTTTCTCTAGCTTCTTGTTGTGCACAAGATAAACAGGCGCCTAACGCAGCACAAATCACACCCTTGCCTTTCCCCGCTCTGAGCTTCTGTGAAACCCGACACTCTTCAATACGTTCCACCACTTTCTCTTCATCCTTCCAAAATTTTTGGGCCCACTCCTTCCCAGCCTGGGAAGGGGCACAATCATATTTTTGCAGCAGTTTATCCATGGCAATCCTGCCGACTACGCCAAATTCTGTTGCGTGAAACGGGGCCAAGCGGTTTTGGCAGAAGATGAACCCCCTTGCGTTCTAACACTCCTCACCGAGGTGGGAGGCTAGGTGCGGCTAGGTTTAAATTCTGAGTGATGCCCAATTCAGCACTATCAGTCCAATCGCGTTTAATATGTATTAAACTACTACGATTTGGATACACTAATAGTGGACTGCACCTTCAGTCTAGTCGTGCTCCTGAACTAGCACGGCCTCTCTGTAGTTTTGGTCGCGTTCAGTGAGAAAGCGGAACGACTAGCTACTTAAACAGTGCAGTTTATTTAAACAACAGATATACAGGTTCTTTAGGATTGCCGGTGATAAATACACTGTCTGCAAAGCACGTGCAAATAAAGATATTGCTAAGTATACAAACGCGCGACAAAATTATAAACGATACAGCCTGGCTATAAACGTAGGGTAGAGATTCTCTAGAGAAATTTCTAAGTCCCCGAGAAAGCGCTCGGTGTAATCGAAGTCTTACCCAAAGGCGTCCCTATGGGGGGGAAGAAAGGCTCAGCCCGTCGACTGATCCCGGAAATCAGCGGTGGAATTCTTCGCGATGGTGTCTTCCCTGACATCCCCTCTCTCTTGGGCTATTTTTATATTATTTTTTTATCTTCAAAGTGGAGTTTGAGTGACTTTAGTCATACATACTTTTATTATGATTAATGTATTCAAGGAGGAGTGTTCACACCTCGGGGGCGGATAGCCTCCGGGATGGAGGTGTGTTTTGGTACATTGTGGTGAGCAAAGTTCGCACAAAAGGACAGCATTTCATCAACATTTGACGAAAGGTTGGCTCGGGTAGCGTGTAGGCCGCTTATCAGTTCCGTAGTACCATCTCGTCCCCATATCTGCTATTCGTCACAAGGGAAGGCCACGGAACAAGCGTGTTCCGTTCCATCCCTCGTGTAGTTTCGCAAACAACCTCGCGCAGGGAATCACAGATGTTGCATTCTTCGTGTGCTAGCTGTGGCTGTATTCTACCTCAGAAGCCTCTTGATTTTATGACTTTCCTTAATGTGTGAACAATGCTGTATTTTTGTATTCTTGGCCAATTTAGTAATTATTCCACATAATCCACCCCGTGACTACAGTCACTCAAGCTCCACGATAATCAATACTGATGGGGAATATCACATGTCCTCTTATGGCGAGGGATATCAAGTGCAAATACTTCTTGTGGGGTGATTAAGGGAGTTAAGCGTTTCATCATAATCCAAAGTCTAACATGCAAAACAATTGTCAAAGCAAAGCACAATACAGTGAGTACTAGTAGAACAACAACAGGATGGAGCATCTTGTTAAAAAGTCCTGTAGCTGTCGGTGACCATCCAAAGAGGGTGTCCCACCATTCATGTCCACCGTCTCTCTTGACCCTTTCCAGTACATGGTGTATTTCTTCAACATCATGATGGACAGCAATCAGAGTTCTTTGTCCATTTTCTTGGGCCTCTTTCAACAATCGCTTCAATTCATCGTGTTGTAGCAACTTCCTCACTAGTGAGAGATTCATTCCGATAGGGGTAGGCAGCAAATCTCGAATCAATGTGTAATTAGATTGTAGCAATTGAAAAGACGTAACAGGAGCTGAATAACTGAAGTCACATCCAATGATGTTAGTAAAGTTACAAACACAAAGATTTGAGTTATTACTTATATCTACTGCTATGTCATCTACGAATACAAAAGTACAGGGAGACCTCATGCAAACACACCCTTTCCCAATATATACAAGCACAGTTTCTGGGGTTTCATCAGGTTGTATCTCAAAATGACAAACATTCTGGTTGGTGTCAAGACAAATGTCTTGTGCCTTGAGAGTATTACTCTCACAAATGAATCCTTGTTGATCTCGTGAAATGCATGCTTCAACATCAACAGTTTGCCATTTATTCTCGTTTTGTTGTGCCCACACTCTATGCTCTACCGGATGGAGTATAGCTCCATGGTGATTCAACCCCAGTGCGATGATTGGGTATATGGTGTATACTGAGGCATTGCGTATCGTTAAGACAAAAGCTGTGGCTTTGCTCTCAGTGGGATCATAGGTGAAATTAACCAGATACCACCAGGATTGAAATTTTCTCTCAAACTCAATTGCATTATCCCATATTACTTTTCGAATTTCAGTGGGCAAGGTGCCTTCTTCACCTTCCCTTATAATTGCGGCTGTCATAGATTGCATCCACAGTTGGGCTTGGATACAACTAAGGGCCAAGGAAACATTGTTTGGGGTTGTACCAAGTGCATTTGTGATCAGCTGATGGTCTTTTTCACCTGTTTCCTCCCACTGAGGCAATATATTCGATAAAAGCCATTGGTGATTTCCCAATGCTGATAGAGAGGACTGTAGAGGATGTTTTAATTTGTCTAGATCACTAGTAGTTGTGACTAGTTTGTTTGCAAGTATCTCAGCATCTATACTATTTAAGACTCCCAGTCCTGTTCCTAAGATACCAGTCACCTCTCTCTTCAGTCGTTGTGAGGTGTCAACAGTTCGCCGGCCTAACCATGCTGACCATCCTGCATAAGATGTACTCAGGAATGGTGAGCAGGTGGGTTTGATCGCAGAGATATTAATCTGCATTGACAATTCTACTCGTTTGAGGGAATATGTTGGGTTAAACGGTATTTGTTGTTGACCTGTGTGTTTAATGGCATAAGGGCCAATGTTAAAGGTGTAAGGAGTTAGACTAATGGAGGGCTGAGTAGCTACACCCTTGAAAGTTTGTGGGGGTGTAGGTTTTGGGTTCATTTCAACAGGTTCAGATGTATTTGAGTCAATCATAAATTCAAATAACAATTCCGTGCCCCTGTAGCCCCAAATACAATATACTATGATAGGTTTGATAAAGGTGAAGTTGTGCCAGCAATCTGAGTTTGGCTCTATAATTTTGTAACAATCAATCAGTGTTATATTTGTCCGGTTTAGTAGAGTCTACATGGATGGTTTCAATTACAGTTGGTCTATGGTGAGCAGACCCATTGATTACTCGGCAGCTAATTTGTATTTTCTTTCCTGGGACGGCTTCAAGCTTAGCCATTTGGAGTGAGTCTTTCCAACTCCATTTATCTCTGGAATATACTTCACTTCCTTGTATGACCAGAGTGGAGAGATTTAAATCCCTCATGTTTTCTAGTGTCTCAGTGCTTGCAGTGTATCGTGACAGTGCATTATCCCAAAGCTCATCATCAAGGGGCAGATTCTTAAGTCCGCTCAATAAGGTGTCATTATCGGGGGTTTCAGATAGTGGCAGTGGAACCAGACTAGTCTGTGGAGTTGAGTCAGGTTCGACTTTATCTATGCTTTGATCTATCTCATGTTTTGAAAACACCTCATTTTCATGTAGGACTACAGTGGCCAGGCTCAATTTTCCTTTTCCTGTTCCTGCCATCGCATTGTGTTTTACATAAGCTTGAGACCACGGCCATTCTGGGTCTCTTTGACTACAAACAACAGGGAGTAAAAAGATAAAACTGAATAGCATCAATTCCATCTGCCAATTCGTCATTCTAAAATTTAGGCCTCCAGATGGCCATACATAACAAAAATAATATTATTGCCAGGATCAATGTCAGGATTCCCTGGAGACACTCGAGGTTAGCGTAGGCCAATGTGTCTGTCCACGTACAGTTCTTCCGAGGTTCCTGTAAGACACAAAGGAAAAGAAAATCTGCTCGGTCTCATTTGACCGACGGGGTTAAAAAGAGGGCGAGATCCACCGGGTGCTGATCCGGTGTATCTTCCCTGAACAGTCTTTGGCTTCCCGTGCATGGGGGTTTTTGGGAGTAGCTAACACCATTGGTACTGTGCCAATTTGAGGCATTTTCACTAACACAGGTTGCCCAGGGTGAAATTGTCCCAGGTATTTTCGTGGTTCATTGGGAACTTTTGGAGTGATGATATCAGCAGATACACAGAAAGCTTTCATTTTAGGACAGCCATCTCCACTCCATCTGTTATTTAATTGATAGATGGCATCATCCAATCGCAAATGCCAACCAGGTTCATGAGTTTTTGCAAAACGCTTAACCAATCCATTGGTGCGTTCAACAATGCCATTAGCCTGAGGATAATAGGGAGTATGAAATACCCATCGAATCCCTTCTTCTTTGGCCCAATCTTGTACCACTGTAGCGGTAAAGTGTGAACCGTTATCACTTTGGATTTCCTCAGGAAGGGGAAGTGTGCTGAACCACCCTTTTAGGCCTTTCACTGTGTTGTTCCCGGTAGCTGATTTGAAGCTGGTGGCCATAGCGAGGCCAGAGATAATCTCCACTCCGACTAGGACGTATCTTTTCTCACCTGATGATCTCAAGGGCCCAATATAATCAATTTGCCATGAATGCCACAATGTTTTCTTGTCCCGAATGTGTAAAGGAGGCGCCTTACTCGGATGATCTTTATTGAGTCGTAGGCGACATTGTGAACAGGCGGTTACTACTTGTTCACACAGCTTAACCGACACAGGCCACCCCCGGGCTAGACCTTCCTGATACAGATCAGCACGGCCTGTATGGCCACGCTTAATATGTAACCATTCGAGTAAGCGTTCCCATTCCCGACCATCATCTACAATGTCAATTTGCTGCAACCGCGTGAGGCTATCTACCTGTTGGTTGAATTGAGCAGTGATCGAGTTCGAACGATCATGGCCTTTTACCCAACCGATGTGCAATGTTCTCTGTCCTCCCATTTCCAACAGTTGCTTCCAACTCTCTGTCTCCCAGATTGGGACTCTATTCACCTGCCAATCATTGGCTGCCCAGTGTCCAATCCATTCAGTGGCTCCTTTAAAAACAGCATATGAGTCAGTGTAAATGTAAGTAGCCCCACGTTGTGCAGCTAGTAGGACGGCTCTGAGTTCCCCTACTTGTGCGCTACCTTCTCCTGTTTCAATTGCTCTTTCCCCCGTTGCTACTTCCAGTGCTACGGCCTTGTATTTCCACTTATTGTTCTCACGGTGAGATGACGCATCAGTAAACCACACTCCTGTAAGATCACTGCCTTCTTTCAGAGGAGGTGCTTCTTGGATTGGAGATGGTCTGTTTGGTGGGGATTGGAACAATAGGGCACCATCTATATCCTTCTGGAGCTTGGATACTTTGATACTACCTTCAGAGATTGGCATGATATCATTAATGCCTTCTAAATAAGCATACCACTTTCGAACTGTGGGTTTCTGGGCAATGCCGGCTGGTGGTGCTGTCCCTTTACGGACCACATCTAGGAGACGAAAAGGGCCCCGAACAATCACGCTCTGTTCTCTCCTTATCTGCTCTGCTCGTTGCAATGCTCGCACCAGGGACAGTAAACCCTTCTCTAGGTCTGAATATCTGCTCTCAGTATCATTAAAGGAGTGAGAGCTAAATTCTAATGGTCTCTCCGGTCCTGCTGGTCCCTTTTGCCATAAGTTACAATGAGAGCCATGTTCGCTGGACCCCCATTCTACATGGACAGGGTCAGTTGGATGTATGGGGCCAAGTTGTTGGAATAACCTTAGCTCTTTTATTAGCAATTCCAGTGCATTAGTATGTTGTTCAGTCCACTCCCAGGATTTACCTTTTTTGAGCAAACAATAAAGGGGGCGAGCAATGATGGAAAAGCCAGGGATGTGTTTACGCCAATAACTTAAAGTTCCCAGAACTTGCTGTAACTCCTTCGTGCTGGAAGGATTCTGTCCATGTTCTATTTTTTTCAGGGTATCCTGAGGGACAGAAGCAGCTCCCTTAATCTACCAGACCCCCAGGAATTTAACTTCCTGTGCAGGTCCCTGACATTTTGAGTCTGGAATTTCCAATCCCAAATCTGATAATGTTTTTCGGATGTTTTGCATCATGTCTTGTACACTTTCTTGGCTCTCTCCCCCCCTATTAAGATGTCGTCAATATATTGGTATACTGTACATCCCTGTGAAACAGGAATCTCTGATAGCGCTTTAGCTAAAGCATTATGAGCAATGGTGGGGGAATGTTTGTATCCTTGTGGAAGTCGGTTAAAGGTATATTGGACTCCTTTCCACGTGAATGCAAACTGCGCTTTGTCTTGCTCAAGGAGGGGAATCATAAAAAACATGTCTTTTACATCTAAGGCAGCCATCCAAGGATGGGCAGCTCCTTTTATCATTGTCACAATTTCCGCGATACTCGGAACCGCAGCGGTCAGGGGTGCAGTGTTGGCGTTTAACTTTCGGTAATCTACTGTGAAACGCCATTGCCCGGTTGGTTTCTTTACTGGCCACACCGGTGAATTATAAGGCGAGTGAGTCCTCTTAATGATGTTTCTTTTTTCTAAATCTGATACCACCCCGTCTGCTCCTGCAAGTGCAGCTGCAGGCAGTGGGTACTGTCGGACGTTGGTAATTTTAGAGGGAGGCAAAGGTATAGATGTTTCTAATAGGCCCAGTTTAACTGTGTCTAATCCTTTTTTGCGTCCTGCAAAACTCCACGCAGTTCCATCCGGGAATTTCCACATTCGCCCACGCAGCACGTCAAATCCTAGGAGGTTAGAATGTGAGGCACCCACTAACACTTCTGCCCTAGTCATTCGCTGCTCTCCCGGCAACCAGAGGTTAATTTTTGCAGTGGGGCATGTTTTTACCACACCATCAATTCCTGTGAAGTTGACTCTGCGTCGGGTGGGATTTATACCTAGAAGTTGTGCTGTTTCGTTAGTGATTGCAGACATTTGGGCTCCAGTATCAATAATAAAATTTACCAATATCTTCCGGGGTCCAACAGGAATGATAATAACGGGTTCGGAGTCTTTATGAGAGAGCCATTGAATTGCTAGTACCTGCCGGACAGGGTGGCTCACTGCCCTCCCCGGGGATAGGAGTTTTTTGGCTGGGACTCTGTCAAATCAATCAAGTTACGTTCCGGTGCAGAAGGCACAATTTTCTCACGACTTGGGGATTCTCTGGTTAGACTTTTCTCCCCAGCCACATTATTCTTTCTAGTTAGAGATTGGACTAGTGTACGGAGGTCTCCCGTAGGGACACCGTGCAAGAATTGTCGGGGCACCCCTAATTGTAGGGCTTTACGCCACAACTCATTCCGGTCCTTATCAGGCTTAAACCTTTCCTCCGATTTAGGGTTTTTAGTGTGAGTTCGGACTTGGCGAACCTTTCGGGGGTGTTCGGAGGATTTCTCACTAGTTAGGCTGGCCCAGCCCATTCGGCGCCCATATTGATCTATTTCCTGTACATATTCATTCCAGGTGGGCATGTAGTGACGACGGCCCCGCCTATGAGCACCCCGAGCCTCTCGTATACGATCTTGAGTACGAACAAGGAACGGTTTCAGGCAATCGGGAAGACCACGGATGAGAGGGGCTAATCGATCGGGGTCGATAGGGGCTGACATTGGGGATTTCCGAAATTCCTCTCTGTCATACATGGCTTGCAGACAAGCTGCTTTCCGTACAGCCGCAAACAGATCAGAGTAGCCTGTAGCTCTAATCTCTAACGGCTCCCCCCTCTCTCGCGGATCCATACCCCCTGCCCAATAGGCTGCTCGAGCAGTTAGGGAATAATTATGATCCCCAGGCATAGTGGTTAAAAACACTCCTGGTCCCCAAGAGTCTCCTGCTTCTTCCTCACTCAGCATAATTCTGTCCCCCCCTTCAGAAGAAACTCGCCACACGTACTCAACAGCTGACTCTTCTGGTCGCCTCGAATATTTCTCCCTTATTTTTGTTAACTCGGTTGGTGTCCGTGGAACGGTACGCACAGTGGTGTGAATTTCATCATCGTCATCAACCGCAGCTTCAGTTTTAACCAGAGGACGTAAAGGAAAAACTTGGGATTTCAAAGTAAAAGTCCTTTCCTCCTCATCTTCTTCGTCATCCTCACTATTAGACAAAAAATCTCCGGTCTGGGTTCCGGAATTTGGATAACACATTAACTTACGAATCTGTTGGACCTGGGTCGAGGGCTGCATTTTATCTAAGAGCCCAGTCACCCTTTCTAATAATATTTTAAGTTGAGCATTCTGGTTTCCTAAACATTCATTCTCACTCACAAGCTTATCGACGTGAGTTCTTAATTTTTCTCCTGTCTCCTTTTGCAAGGCTAATGATGACTTCAGCACCTCATTCTCCGATTTCAGGGTTGCATATTCTACAGCTGAAATCAGATTAGGAGCAGGGGTTTCTCTAGCTTCTTGTTGTGCACAAGATAAACAGGCGCCTAACACAGCACAAATCACACCCTTGCCTTTCCCCGCTCTGAGCTTCTGTGAAACCCGACACTCTTCAATACGTTCCACCACTTTCTCTTCATCCTTCCAAAATTTTTGGGCCCACTCCTTCCCAGCCTGGGAAGGGGCACAATCATATTTTTGCAGCAGTTTATCCATGGCAATCCTGCCGACTACGCCAAATTCTGTTGCGTGAAACGGGGCCAAGCGGTTTTGGCAGAAGATAAACCCCCTTGCGTTCTAACACTCCTCACCGAGGTGGGAGGCTAGGTGCGGCTAGGTTTAAATTCTGAGTGATGCCCAATTCAGCACTATCAGTCCAATCGCGTTTAATATGTATTAAACTACTACGATTTGGATACACTAATAGTGGACTGCACCTTCAGTCTAGTCGTGCTCCTGAACTAGCACGGCCTCTCTGTAGTTTTGGTCGCGTTCAGTGAGAAAGCGGAACGACTAGCTACTTAAACAGTGCAGTTTATTTAAACAACAGATATACAGGTTCTTTAGGATTGCCGGTGATAAATACACTGTCTGCAAAGCACGTGCAAATAAAGATATTGCTAAGTATACAAACGCGCGACAAAATTATAAACGATACAGCCTGGCTATAAACGTAGGGTAGAGATTCTCTAGAGAAATTTCTAAGTCCCCGAGAAAGCGCTCGGTGTAATCGAAGTCTTACCCAAAGGCGTCCCTATGGGGGGGAAGAAAGGCTCAGCCCGTCGACTGATCCCGGAAATCAGCGGTGGAATTCTTCGCGATGGTGTCTTCCCTGACATCCCCTCTCTCTTGGGCTATTTTTATATTATTTTTTTATCTTCAAAGTGGAGTTTGAGTGACTTTAGTCATACATACTTTTATTATGATTAATGTATTCAAGGAGGAGTGTTCACACCTCGGGGGCGGATAGCCTCCGGGATGGAGGTGTGTTTTGGTACATTGTGGTGAGCAAAGTTCGCACAAAAGGACAGCATTTCATCAACATTTGACGAAATGTTGGCTCGGGTAGCGTGTAGGCCGCTTATCAGTTCCGTAGTACCATCTCGTCCCCATATCTGCTATTCGTCACAAGGGAAGGCCACGGAACAAGCGTGTTCCGTTCCATCCCTCGTGTAGTTTCGCAAACAACCTCGCGCAGGGAATCACAGATGTTGCATTCTTCGTGTGCTAGCTGTGGCTGTATTCTACCTCAGAAGCCTCTTGATTTTATGACTTTCCTTAATGTGTGAACAATGCTGTATTTTTGTATTCTTGGCCAATTTAGTAATTATTCCACATAATCCACCCCGTGACTACAGTCACTCAAGCTCCACGATAATCAATACTGATGGGGAATATCACATGTCCTCTTATGGCGAGGGATATCAAGTGCAAATACTTCTTGCGGGGTGATTAAGCGAGTTAAGCGTTTCATCATAATCCAAAGTCTAACATGCAAAACAATTGTCAAAGCAAAGCACAATACAGTGAGTACTAGTAGAACAACAACAGGATGGAGCATCTTGTTAAAAAGTCCTGTAGCTGTCGGTGACCATCCAAAGAGGGTGTCCCACCATTCATGTCCACCGTCTCTCTTGACCCTTTCCAGTACATGGTGTATTTCTTCAACATCATGATGGACAGTAATCAGAGTTCTTTGTCCATTTTCTTGGGCCTCTTTCAACAATCGCTTCAATTCATCGTGTTGTAGCAACTTCCTCACTAGTGAGAGATTCATTCCGATAGGGGTAGGCAGCAAATCTCGAATCAATGTGTAATTAGATTGTAGCAATTGAAAAGACGTAACAGGAGCTGAATAACTGAAGTCACATCCAATGATGTTAGTAAAGTTACAAACACAAAGATTTGAGTTATTACTTATATCTACTGCTATGTCATCTACGAATACAAAAGTACAGGGAGACCTCATGCAAACACACCCTTTCCCAATATATACAAGCACAGTTTCTGGGGTTTCATCAGGTTGTATCTCAAAATGACAAACATTCTGGTTGGTGTCAAGACAAATGTCTTGTGCCTTGAGAGTATTACTCTCACAAATGAATCCTTGTTGATCTCGTGAAATGCATGCTTCAACATCAACAGTTTGCCATTTATTCTCGTTTTGTTGTGCCCACACTCTATGCTCTACCGGATGGAGTATAGCTCCATGGTGATTCAACCCCAGTGCGATGATTGGGTATATGGTGTATACTGAGGCATTGCGTATCGTTAAGACAAAAGCTGTGGCTTTGCTCTCAGTGGGATCATAGGTGAAATTAACCAGATACCACCAGGACTGAAATTTTCTCTCAAACTCAATTGCATTATCCCATATTACTTTTCGAATTTCAGTGGGCAAGGTGCCTTCTTCACCTTCCCTTATAATTGCGGCTGTCATAGATTGCATCCACAGTTGGGCTTGGATACAACTAAGGGCCAAGGAAACATTGTTTGGGGTTGTACCAAGTGCATTTGTGATCAGCTGATGGTCTTTTTCACCTGTTTCCTCCCACTGAGGCAATATATTCGATAAAAGCCATTGGTGATTTCCCAATGCTGATAGAGAGGACTGTAGAGGATGTTTTAATTTGTCTAGATCACTAGTAGTTGTGACTAGTTTGTTTGCAAGTATCTCAGCATCTGTACTATTTAAGACTCCCAGTCCTGTTCCTAAGATACCAGTCACCTCTCTCTTCAGTCGTTGTGAGGTGTCAACAGTTCGCCGGCCTAACCATGCTGACCATCCTGCATAAGATGTACTCAGGAATGGTGAGCAGGTGGGTTTGATCGCAGAGATATTAATCTGCATTGACAATTCTACTCGTTTGAGGGAATATGTTGGGTTAAACGGTATTTGTTGTTGACCTGTGTGTTTAATGGCATAAGGGCCAATGTTAAAGGTGTAAGGAGTTAGACTAATGGAGGGCTGAGTAGCTACACCCTTGAAAGTTTGTGGGGGTGTAGGTTTTGGGTTCATTTCAACAGGTTCAGATGTATTTGAGTCAATCATAAATTCAAATAACAATTCCGTGCCCCTGTAGCCCCAAATACAATATACTATGATAGGTTTGATAAAGGTGAAGTTGTGCCAGCAATCTGAGTTTGGCTCTATAATTTTGTAACAATCAATCAGTGTTATATTTGTCCGGTTTAGTAGAGTCTACATGGATGGTTTCAATTACAGTTGGTCTATGGTGAGCAGACCCATTGATTACTCGGCAGCTAATTTGTATTTTCTTTCCTGGGACGGCTTCAAGCTTAGCCATTTGGAGTGAGTCTTTCCAACTCCATTTATCTCTGGAATATACTTCACTTCCTTGTATAACCAGAGTGGAGAGATTTAAATCCCTCATGTTTTCTAGTGTCTCAGTGCTTGCAGTGTATCGTGACAGTGCATTATCCCAAAGCTCATCATCAAGGGGCAGATTCTTAAGTCCGCTCAATAAGGTGTCATTATCGGGGGTTTCAGATAGTGGCAGTGGAACCAGACTAGTCTGTGGAGTTGAGTCAGGTTCGACTTTATCTATGCTTTGATCTATCTCATGTTTTGAAAACACCTCATTTTCATGTAGGACTACAGTGGCCAGGCTCAATTTTCCTTTTCCTGTTCCTGCCATCGCATTGTGTTTTACATAAGCTTGAGACCACGGCCATTCTGGGTCTCTTTGACTACAAACAACAGGGAGTAAAAAGATAAAACTGAATAGCATCAATTCCATCTGCCAATTCGTCATTCTAAAATTTAGGCCTCCAGATGGCCATACATAACAAAAATAATATTATTGCCAGGATCAATGTCAGGATTCCCTGGAGACACTCGAGGTTAGCGTAGGCCAATGCGTCTGTCCACGTACAGTTCTTCCGAGGTTCCTGTAAGACACAAAGGAAAAGAAAATCTGCTCGGTCTCATTTGACCGACGGGGTTAAAAAGAGGGCGAGATCCACCGGGTGCTGATCCGGTGTATCTTCCCTGAACAGTCTTTGGCTTCCCGTGCATGGGGGTTTTTGGGAGTAGCTAACACCATTGGTACTGTGCCAATTTGAGGCATTTTCACTAACACAGGTTGCCCAGGGTGAAATTGTCCCAGGTATTTTCGTGGTTCATTGGGAACTTTTGGAGTGATGATATCAGCAGATACACAGAAAGCTTTCATTTTAGGACAGCCATCTCCACTCCATCTGTTATTTAATTGATAGATGGCATCATCCAATGGCAAATGCCAACCAGGTTCATGAGTTTTTGCAAAACGCTTAACCAATCCATTGGTGCGTTCAACAATGCCATTAGCCTGAGGATAATAGGGAGTATGAAATACCCATCGAATCCCTTCTTCTTTGGCCCAATCTTGTACCACTGTAGCGGTAAAGTGTGAACCGTTATCACTTTGGATTTCCTCAGGAAGGGGAAGTGTGCTGAACCACCCTTTTAGGCCTTTCACTGTGTTGTTCCCGGTAGCTGATTTGAAGCTGGTGGCCATAGCGAGGCCAGAGATAATCTCCACTCCGACTAGGACGTATCTTTTCTCACCTGATGATCTCAAGGGCCCAATATAATCAATTTGCCATGAATGCCACAATGTTTTCTTGTCCCGAATGTGTAAAGGAGGCGCCTTACTCGGATGATCTTTATTGAGTCGTAGGCGACATTGTGAACAGGCGGTTACTACTTGTTCACACAGCTTAACCGACACAGGCCACCCCCGGGCTAGACCTTCCTGATACAGATCAGCACGGCCTGTATGGCCACGCTTAATATGTAACCATTCGAGTAAGCGTTCCCATTCCCGACCATCATCTACAATGTCAATTTGCTGCAACCGCGTGAGGCTATCTACCTGTTGGTTGAATTGAGCAGTGATCGAGTTCGAACGATCATGGCCTTTTACCCAACCAATGTGCAATGTTCTCTGTCCTCCCATTTCCAACAGTTGCTTCCAACTCTCTGTCTCCCAGATTGGGACTCTATTCACCTGCCAATCATTGGCTGCCCAGTGTCCAATCCATTCAGTGGCTCCTTTAAAAACAGCATATGAGTCAGTGTAAATGTAAGTAGCCCCACGTTGTGCAGCTAGTAGGACGGCTCTGAGTTCCCCTACTTGTGCGCTACCTTCTCCTGTTTCAATTGCTCTTTCCCCCGTTGCTACTTCCAGTGCTACGGCCTTGTATTTCCACTTATTGTTCTCACGGTGAGATGACGCATCAGTAAACCACACTCCTGTAAGATCACTGCCTTCTTTCAGAGGAGGTGCTTCTTGGATTGGAGATGGTCTGTTTGGTGGGGATTGGAACAATAGGGCACCATCTATATCCTTCTGGAGCTTGGATACTTTGATACTACCTTCAGAGATTGGCATGATATCATTAATGCCTTCTAAATAAGCATACCACTTTCGAACTGTGGGTTTCTGGGCAATGCCGGCTGGTGGTGCTGTCCCTTTACGGACCACATCTAGGAGACGAAAAGGGCCCCGAACAATCACGCTCTGTTCTCTCCTTATCTGCTCTGCTCGTTGCAATGCTCGCACCAGGGACAGTAAACCCTTCTCTAGGTCTGAATATCTGCTCTCAGTATCATTAAAGGAGTGAGAGCTAAATTCTAATGGTCTCTCCGGTCCTGCTGGTCCCTTTTGCCATAAGTTACAATGAGAGCCATGTTCGCTGGACCCCCATTCTACATGGACAGGGTCAGTTGGATGTATGGGGCCAAGTTGTTGGAATAACCTTAGCTCTTTTATTAGCAATTCCAGTGCATTAGTATGTTGTTCAGTCCACTCCCAGGATTTACCTTTTTTGAGCAAACAATAAAGGGGGCGAGCAATGATGGAAAAGCCAGGGATGTGTTTACGCCAATAACTTAAAGTTCCCAGAACTTGCTGTAACTCCTTCGTGCTGGAAGGATTCTGTCCATGTTCTATTTTTTTCAGGGTATCCTGAGGGACAGAAGCAGCTCCCTTAATCCACCAGACCCCCAGGAATTTAACTTCCTGTGCAGGTCCCTGACATTTTGAGTCTGGAATTTCCAATCCCAAATCTGATAATGTTTTTCGGATGTTTTGCATCATGTCTTGTACACTTTCTTGGCTCTCTCCCCCCCTATTAAGATGTCGTCAATATATTGGTATACTGTACATCCCTGTGAAACAGGAATCTCTGATAGCGCTTTAGCTAAAGCATTATGAGCAATGGTGGGGGAATGTTTGTATCCTTGTGGAAGTCGGTTAAAGGTATATTGGACTCCTTTCCACGTGAATGCAAACTGCGCTTTGTCTTGCTCAAGGAGGGGAATCATAAAAAACATGTCTTTTACATCTAAGGCAGCCATCCAAGGATGGGCAGCTCCTTTTATCATTGTCACAATTTCCGCGATACTCGGAACCGCAGCGGTCAGGGGTGCAGCGTTGGCGTTTAACTTTCGGTAATCTACTGTGAAACGCCATTGCCCGGTTGGTTTCTTTACTGGCCACACCGGTGAATTATAAGGCGAGTGAGTCCTCTTAATGATGTTTCTTTTTTCTAAATCTGATACCACCCCGTCTGCTCCTGCAAGTGCAGCTGCAGGCAGTGGGTACTGTCGGACGTTGGTAATTTTAGAGGGAGGCAAAGGTATAGATGTTTCTAATAGGCCCAGTTTAACTGCGTCTAATCCTTTTTTGCGTCCTGCAAAACTCCACACAGTTCCATCCGGGAATTTCCACATTCGCCCACGCAGCACGTCAAATCCTAGGAGGTTAGAATGTGAGGCACCCACTAACACTTCTGCCCTAGTCATTCGCTGCTCTCCCGGCAACCAGAGGTTAATTTTTGCAGTGGGGCATGTTTTTACCACACCATCAATTCCTGTGAAGTTGACTCTGCGTCGGGTGGGATTTATACCTAGAAGTTGTGCTGTTTCGTTAGTGATTGCAGACATTTGGGCTCCAGTATCAATAATAAAATTTACCAATATCTTCCGGGGTCCAACAGGAATGATAATAACGGGTTCGGAGTCTTTATGAGAGAGCCATTGAATTGCTAGTACCTGCCGGACAGGGTGGCTCACTGCCCTCCCCGGGGATAGGAGTTTTTTGGCTGGGACTCTGTCAAATCAATCAAGTTACGTTCCGGTGCAGAAGGCACAATTTTCTCACGACTTGGGGATTCTCTGGTTAGACTTTTCTCCCCAGCCACATTATTCTTTCTAGTTAGAGATTGGACTAGTGTACGGAGGTCTCCCGTAGGGACACCGTGCAAGAATTGTCGGGGCACCCCTAATTGTAGGGCTTTACGCCACAACTCATTCCGGTCCTTATCAGGCTTAAACCTTTCCTCCGATTTAGGGTTTTTAGTGTGAGTTCGGACTTGGCGAACCTTTCGGGGGTGTTCGGAGGATTTCTCACTAGTTAGGCTGGCCCAGCCCATTCGGCGCCCATATTGATCTATTTCCTGTACATATTCATTCCAGGTGGGCATGTAGTGACGACGGCCCCGCCTATGAGCACCCCGAGCCTCTCGTATACGATCTTGAGTACGAACAAGGAACGGTTTCAGGCAATCGGGAAGACCACGGATGAGAGGGGCTAATCGATCGGGGTCGATAGGGGCTGACATTGGGGATTTCCGAAATTCCTCTCTGTCATACATGGCTTGCAGACAAGCTGCTTTCCGTACAGCCGCAAACAGATCAGAGTAGCCTGTAGCTCTAATCTCTAACGGCTCCCCCCTCTCTCGCGGATCCATACCCCCTGCCCAATAGGCTGCTCGAGCAGTTAGGGAATAATTATGATCCCCAGGCATAGTGGTTAAAAACACTCCTGGTCCCCAAGAGTCTCCTGCTTCTTCCTCACTCAGCATAATTCTGTCCCCCCCTTCAGAAGAAACTCGCCACACGTACTCAACAGCTGACTCTTCTGGTCGCCTCGAATATTTCTCCCTTATTTTTGTTAACTCGGTTGGTGTCCGTGGAACGGTACGCACAGTGGTGTGAATTTCATCATCGTCATCAACCGCAGCTTCAGTTTTAACCAGAGGACGTAAAGGAAAAACTTGGGATTTCAAAGTAAAAGTCCTTTCCTCCTCATCTTCTTCGTCATCCTCACTATTAGACAAAAAATCTCCGGTCTGGGTTCCGGAATTTGGATAACACATTAACTTACGAATCTGTTGGACCTGGGTCGAGGGCTGCATTTTATCTAAGAGCCCAGTCACCCTTTCTAATAATATTTTAAGTTGAGCATTCTGGTTTCCTAAACATTCATTCTCACTCACAAGCTTATCGACGTGAGTTCTTAATTTTTCTCCTGTCTCCTTTTGCAAGGCTAATGATGACTTCAGCACCTCATTCTCCGATTTCAGGGTTGCATATTCTACAGCTGAAATCAGATTAGGAGCAGGGGTTTCTCTAGCTTCTTGTTGTGCACAAGATAAACAGGCGCCTAACGCAGCACAAATCACACCCTTGCCTTTCCCCGCTCTGAGCTTCTGTGAAACCCGACACTCTTCAATACGTTCCACCACTTTCTCTTCATCCTTCCAAAATTTTTGGGCCCACTCCTTCCCAGCCTGGGAAGGGGCACAATCATATTTTTGCAGCAGTTTATCCATGGCAATCCTGCCGACTACGCCAAATTCTGTTGCGTGAAACGGGGCCAAGCGGTTTTGGCAGAAGATGAACCCCCTTGCGTTCTAACACTCCTCACCGAGGTGGGAGGCTAGGTGCGGCTAGGTTTAAATTCTGAGTGATGCCCAATTCAGCACTATCAGTCCAATCGCGTTTAATATGTATTAAACTACTACGATTTGGATACACTAATAGTGGACTGCACCTTCAGTCTAGTCGTGCTCCTGAACTAGCACGGCCTCTCTGTAGTTTTGGTCGCGTTCAGTGAGAAAGCGGAACGACTAGCTACTTAAACAGTGCAGTTTATTTAAACAACAGATATACAGGTTCTTTAGGATTGCCGGTGATAAATACACTGTCTGCAAAGCACGTGCAAATAAAGATATTGCTAAGTATACAAACGCGCGACAAAATTATAAACGATACAGCCTGGCTATAAACGTAGGGTAGAGATTCTCTAGAGAAATTTCTAAGTCCCCGAGAAAGCGCTCGGTGTAATCGAAGTCTTACCCAAAGGCGTCCCTATGGGGGGGAAGAAAGGCTCAGCCCGTCGACTGATCCCGGAAATCAGCGGTGGAATTCTTCGCGATGGTGTCTTCCCTGACATCCCCTCTCTCTTGGGCTATTTTTATATTATTTTTTTATCTTCAAAGTGGAGTTTGAGTGACTTTAGTCATACATACTTTTATTATGATTAATGTATTCAAGGAGGAGTGTTCACACCTCGGGGGCGGATAGCCTCCGGGATGGAGGTGTGTTTTGGTACATTGTGGTGAGCAAAGTTCGCACAAAAGGACAGCATTTCATCAACATTTGACGAAAGGTTGGCTCGGGTAGCGTGTAGGCCGCTTATCAGTTCCGTAGTACCATCTCGTCCCCATATCTGCTATTCGTCACAAGGGAAGGCCACGGAACAAGCGTGTTCCGTTCCATCCCTCGTGTAGTTTCGCAAACAACCTCGCGCAGGGAATCACAGATGTTGCATTCTTCGTGTGCTAGCTGTGGCTGTATTCTACCTCAGAAGCCTCTTGATTTTATGACTTTCCTTAATGTGTGAACAATGCTGTATTTTTGTATTCTTGGCCAATTTAGTAATTATTCCACATAATCCACCCCGTGACTACAGTCACTCAAGCTCCACGATAATCAATACTGATGGGGAATATCACATGTCCTCTTATGGCGAGGGATATCAAGTGCAAATACTTCTTGCGGGGTGATTAAGCGAGTTAAGCGTTTCATCATAATCCAAAGTCTAACATGCAAAACAATTGTCAAAGCAAAGCACAATACAGTGAGTACTAGTAGAACAACAACAGGATGGAGCATCTTGTTAAAAAGTCCTGTAGCTGTCGGTGACCATCCAAAGAGGGTGTCCCACCATTCATGTCCACCGTCTCTCTTGACCCTTTCCAGTACATGGTGTATTTCTTCAACATCATGATGGACAGTAATCAGAGTTCTTTGTCCATTTTCTTGGGCCTCTTTCAACAATCGCTTCAATTCATCGTGTTGTAGCAACTTCCTCACTAGTGAGAGATTCATTCCGATAGGGGTAGGCAGCAAATCTCGAATCAATGTGTAATTAGATTGTAGCAATTGAAAAGACGTAACAGGAGCTGAATAACTGAAGTCACATCCAATGATGTTAGTAAAGTTACAAACACAAAGAT
Organism: Larus michahellis; assembly: GCF_964199755.1. Classification (NCBI taxonomy): domain Eukaryota; kingdom Metazoa; phylum Chordata; class Aves; order Charadriiformes; family Laridae; genus Larus; species Larus michahellis. Next base: position 60,568 of record NW_027435958.1, read on the forward strand.
TTGAGTTATTACTTATATCTACTGCTATGTCATCTACGAATACAAAAGTACAGGGAGACCTCATGCAAACACACCCTTTCCCAATATATACAAGCACAGTTTCTGGGGTTTCATCAGGTTGTATCTCAAAATGACAAACATTCTGGTTGGTGTCAAGACAAATGTCTTGTGCCTTGAGAGTATTACTCTCACAAATGAATCCTTGTTGATCTCGTGAAATGCATGCTTCAACATCAACAGTTTGCCATTTATTCTCGTTTTGTTGTGCCCACACTCTATGCTCTACCGGATGGAGTATAGCTCCATGGTGATTCAACCCCAGTGCGATGATTGGGTATATGGTGTATACTGAGGCATTGCGTATCGTTAAGACAAAAGCTGTGGCTTTGCTCTCAGTGGGATCATAGGTGAAATTAACCAGATACCACCAGGATTGAAATTTTCTCTCAAACTCAATTGCATTATCCCATATTACTTTTCGAATTTCAGTGGGCAAGGTGCCTTCTTCACCTTCCCTTATAATTGCGGCTGTCATAGATTGCATCCACAGTTGGGCTTGGATACAACTAAGGGCCAAGGAAACATTGTTTGGGGTTGTACCAAGTGCATTTGTGATCAGCTGATGGTCTTTTTCACCTGTTTCCTCCCACTGAGGCAATATATTCGATAAAAGCCATTGGTGATTTCCCAATGCTGATAGAGAGGACTGTAGAGGATGTTTTAATTTGTCTAGATCACTAGTAGTTGTGACTAGTTTGTTTGCAAGTATCTCAGCATCTGTACTATTTAAGACTCCCAGTCCTGTTCCTAAGATACCAGTCACCTCTCTCTTCAGTCGTTGTGAGGTGTCAACAGTTCGCCGGCCTAACCATGCTGACCATCCTGCATAAGATGTACTCAGGAATGGTGAGCAGGTGGGTTTGATCGCAGAGATATTAATCTGCATTGACAATTCTACTCGTTTGAGGGAATATGTTGGGTTAAACGGTATTTGTTGTTGACCTGTGTGTTTAATGGCATAAGGGCCAATGTTAAAGGTGTAAGGAGTTAGACTAATGGAGGGCTGAGTAGCTACACCCTTGAAAGTTTGTGGGGGTGTAGGTTTTGGGTTCATTTCAACAGGTTCAGATGTATTTGAGTCAATCATAAATTCAAATAACAATTCCGTGCCCCTGTAGCCCCAAATACAATATACTATGATAGGTTTGATAAAGGTGAAGTTGTGCCAGCAATCTGAGTTTGGCTCTATAATTTTGTAACAATCAATCAGTGTTATATTTGTCCGGTTTAGTAGAGTCTACATGGATGGTTTCAATTACAGTTGGTCTATGGTGAGCAGACCCATTGATTACTCGGCAGCTAATTTGTATTTTCTTTCCTGGGACGGCTTCAAGCTTAGCCATTTGGAGTGAGTCTTTCCAACTCCATTTATCTCTGGAAATATACTTCACTTCCTTGTATGACCAGAGTGGAGAGATTTAAATCCCTCATGTTTTCTAGTGTCTCAGTGCTTGCAGTGTATCGTGACAGTGCATTATCCCAAAGCTCATCATCAAGGGGCAGATTCTTAAGTCCGCTCAATAAGGTGTCATTATCGGGGGTTTCAGATAGTGGCAGTGGAACCAGACTAGTCTGTGGAGTTGAGTCAGGTTCGACTTTATCTATGCTTTGATCTATCTCATGTTTTGAAAACACCTCATTTTCATGTAGGACTACAGTGGCCAGGCTCAATTTTCCTTTTCCTGTTCCTGCCATCGCATTGTGTTTTACATAAGCTTGAGACCACGGCCATTCTGGGTCTCTTTGACTACAAACAACAGGGAGTAAAAAGATAAAACTGAATAGCATCAATTCCATCTGCCAATTCGTCATTCTAAAATTTAGGCCTCCAGATGGCCATACATAACAAAAATAATATTATTGCCAGGATCAATGTCAGGATTCCCTGGAGACACTCGAGGTTAGCGTAGGCCAATGCGTCTGTCCACGTACAGTTCTTCCGAGGTTCCTGTAAGACACAAAGGAAAAGAAAATCTGCTCGGTCTCATTTGACCGACGGGGTTAAAAAGAGGGCGAGATCCACCGGGTGCTGATCCGGTGTATCTTCCCTGAACAGTCTTTGGCTTCCCGTGCATGGGGGTTTTTGGGAGTAGCTAACACCATTGGTACTGTGCCAATTTGAGGCATTTTCACTAACACAGGTTGCCCAGGGTGAAATTGTCCCAGGTATTTTCGTGGTTCATTGGGAACTTTTGGAGTGATGATATCAGCAGATACACAGAAAGCTTTCATTTTAGGACAGCCATCTCCACTCCATCTGTTATTTAATTGATAGATGGCATCATCCAATCGCAAATGCCAACCAGGTTCATGAGTTTTTGCAAAACGCTTAACCAATCCATTGGTGCGTTCAACAATGCCATTAGCCTGAGGATAATAGGGAGTATGAAATACCCATCGAATCCCTTCTTCTTTGGCCCAATCTTGTACCACTGTAGCGGTAAAGTGTGAACCGTTATCACTTTGGATTTCCTCAGGAAGGGGAAGTGTGCTGAACCACCCTTTTAGGCCTTTCACTGTGTTGTTCCCGGTAGCTGATTTGAAGCTGGTGGCCATAGCGAGGCCAGAGATAATCTCCACTCCGACTAGGACGTATCTTTTCTCACCTGATGATCTCAAGGGCCCAATATAATCAATTTGCCATGAATGCCACAATGTTTTCTTGTCCCGAATGTGTAAAGGAGGCGCCTTACTCGGATGATCTTTATTGAGTCGTAGGCGACATTGTGAACAGGCGGTTACTACTTGTTCACACAGCTTAACCGACACAGGCCACCCCCGGGCTAGACCTTCCTGATACAGATCAGCACGGCCTGTATGGCCACGCTTAATATGTAACCATTCGAGTAAGCGTTCCCATTCCCGACCATCATCTACAATGTCAATTTGCTGCAACCGCGTGAGGCTATCTACCTGTTGGTTGAATTGAGCAGTGATCGAGTTCGAACGATCATGGCCTTTTACCCAACCAATGTGCAATGTTCTCTGTCCTCCCATTTCCAACAGTTGCTTCCAACTCTCTGTCTCCCAGATTGGGACTCTATTCACCTGCCAATCATTGGCTGCCCAGTGTCCAATCCATTCAGTGGCTCCTTTAAAAACAGCATATGAGTCAGTGTAAATGTAAGTAGCCCCACGTTGTGCAGCTAGTAGGACGGCTCTGAGTTCCCCTACTTGTGCGCTACCTTCTCCTGTTTCAATTGCTCTTTCCCCCGTTGCTACTTCCAGTGCTACGGCCTTGTATTTCCACTTATTGTTCTCACGGTGAGATGACGCATCAGTAAACCACACTCCTGTAAGATCACTGCCTTCTTTCAGAGGAGGTGCTTCTTGGATTGGAGATGGTCTGTTTGGTGGGGATTGGAACAATAGGGCACCATCTATATCCTTCTGGAGCTTGGATACTTTGATACTACCTTCAGAGATTGGCATGATATCATTAATGCCTTCTAAATAAGCATACCACTTTCGAACTGTGGGTTTCTGGGCAATGCCGGCTGGTGGTGCTGTCCCTTTACGGACCACATCTAGGAGACGAAAAGGGCCCCGAACAATCACGCTCTGTTCTCTCCTTATCTGCTCTGCTCGTTGCAATGCTCGCACCAGGGACAGTAAACCCTTCTCTAGGTCTGAATATCTGCTCTCAGTATCATTAAAGGAGTGAGAGCTAAATTCTAATGGTCTCTCCGGTCCTGCTGGTCCCTTTTGCCATAAGTTACAATGAGAACCATGTTCGCTGGACCCCCATTCTACATGGACAGGGTCAGTTGGATGTATGGGGCCAAGTTGTTGGAATAACCTTAGCTCTTTTATTAGCAATTCCAGTGCATTAGTATGTTGTTCAGTCCACTCCCAGGATTTACCTTTTTTGAGCAAACAATAAAGGGGGCGAGCAATGATGGAAAAGCCAGGGATGTGTTTACGCCAATAACTTAAAGTTCCCAGAAACTTGCTGTAACTCCTTCGTGCTGGAAGGATTCTGTCCATGTTCTATTTTTTTCAGGGTATCCTGAGGGACAGAAGCAGCTCCCTTAATCCACCAGACCCCCAGGAATTTAACTTCCTGTGCAGGTCCCTGACATTTTGAGTCTGGAATTTCCAATCCCAAATCTGATAATGTTTTTCGGATGTTTTGCATCATGTCTTGTACACTTTCTTGGCTCTCTCCCCCCCTATTAAGATGTCGTCAATATATTGGTATACTGTACATCCCTGTGAAACAGGAATCTCTGATAGCGCTTTAGCTAAAGCATTATGAGCAATGGTGGGGGAATGTTTGTATCCTTGTGGAAGTCGGTTAAAGGTATATTGGACTCCTTTCCACGTGAATGCAAACTGCGCTTTGTCTTGCTCAAGGAGGGGAATCATAAAAAACATGTCTTTTACATCTAAGGCAGCCATCCAAGGATGGGCAGCTCCTTTTATCATTGTCACAATTTCCGCGATACTCGGAACCGCAGCGGTCAGGGGTGCAGCGTTGGCGTTTAACTTTCGGTAATCTACTGTGAAACGCCATTGCCCGGTTGGTTTCTTTACTGGCCACACCGGTGAATTATAAGGCGAGTGAGTCCTCTGAATGATGTTTCTTTTTTCTAAATCTGATACCACCCCGTCTGCTCCTGCAAGTGCAGCTGCAGGCAGTGGGTACTGTCGGACGTTGGTAATTTTAGAGGGAGGCAAAGGTATAGATGTTTCTAATAGGCCCAGTTTAACTGTGTCTAATCCTTTTTTGCGTCCTGCAAAACTCCACGCAGTTCCATCCGGGAATTTCCACATTCGCCCACGCAGCACGTCAAATCCTAGGAGGTTAGAATGTGAGGCACCCACTAACACTTCTGCCCTAGTCATTCGCTGCTCTCCCGGCAACCAGAGGTTAATTTTTGCAGTGGGGCATGTTTTTACCACACCATCAATTCCTGTGAAGTTGACTCTGCGTCGGGTGGGATTTATACCTAGAAGTTGTGCTGTTTCGTTAGTGATTGCAGACATTTGGGCTCCAGTATCAATAATAAAATTTACCAATATCTTCCGGGGTCCAACAGGAATGATAATAACGGGTTCGGAGTCTTTATGAGAGAGCCATTGAATTGCTAGTACCTGCCGGACAGGGTGGCTCACTGCCCTCCCCGGGGATAGGAGCTTTTTGGCTGGGACTCTGTCAAATCAATCAAGTTACGTTCCGGTGCAGAAGGCACAATTTTCTCACGACTTGGGGATTCTCTGGTTAGACTTTTTCTCCCCAGCCACATTATTCTTTCTAGTTAGAGATTGGACTAGTGTACGGAGGTCTCCCGTAGGGACACCGTGCAAGAATTGTCGGGGCACCCCTAATTGTAGGGCTTTACGCCACAACTCATTCCGGTCCTTATCAGGCTTAAACCTTTCCTCCGATTTAGGGTTTTTAGTGTGAGTTCGGACTTGGCGAACCTTTCGGGGGTGTTCGGAGGATTTCTCACTAGTTAGGCTGGCCCAGCCCATTCGGCGCCCATATTGATCTATTTCCTGTACATATTCATTCCAGGTGGGCATGTAGTGACGACGGCCCCGCCTATGAGCACCCCGAGCCTCTCGTATACGATCTTGAGTACGAACAAGGAACGGTTTCAGGCAATCGGGAAGACCACGGATGAGAGGGGCTAATCGATCGGGGTCGATAGGGGCTGACATTGGGGATTTCCGAAATTCCTCTCTGTCATACATGGCTTGCAGACAAGCTGCTTTCCGTACAGCCGCAAACAGATCAGAGTAGCCTGTAGCTCTAATCTCTAACGGCTCCCCCCTCTCTCGCGGATCCATACCCCCTGCCCAATAGGCTGCTCGAGCAGTTAGGGAATAATTATGATCCCCAGGCATAGTGGTTAAAAACACTCCTGGTCCCCAAGAGTCTCCTGCTTCTTCCTCACTCAGCATAATTCTGTCCCCCCCTTCAGAAGAAACTCGCCACACGTACTCAACAGCTGACTCTTCTGGTCGCCTCGAATATTTCTCCCTTATTTTTGTTAACTCGGTTGGTGTCCGTGGAACGGTACGCACAGTGGTGTGAATTTCATCATCGTCATCAACCGCAGCTTCAGTTTTAACCAGAGGACGTAAAGGAAAAACTTGGGATTTCAAAGTAAAAGTCCTTTCCTCCTCATCTTCTTCGTCATCCTCACTATTAGACAAAAAATCTCCGGTCTGGGTTCCGGAATTTGGATAACACATTAACTTACGAATCTGTTGGACCTGGGTCGAGGGCTGCATTTTATCTAAGAGCCCAGTCACCCTTTCTAATAATATTTTAAGTTGAGCATTCTGGTTTCCTAAACATTCATTCTCACTCACAAGCTTATCGACGTGAGTTCTTAATTTTTCTCCTGTCTCCTTTTGCAAGGCTAATGATGACTTCAGCACCTCATTCTCCGATTTCAGGGTTGCATATTCTACAGCTGAAATCAGATTAGGAGCAGGGGTTTCTCTAGCTTCTTGTTGTGCACAAGATAAACAGGCGCCTAACACAGCACAAATCACACCCTTGCCTTTCCCCGCTCTGAGCTTCTGTGAAACCCGACACTCTTCAATACGTTCCACCACTTTCTCTTCATCCTTCCAAAATTTTTGGGCCCACTCCTTCCCAGCCTGGGAAGGGGCACAATCATATTTTTGCAGCAGTTTATCCATGGCAATCCTGCCGACTACGCCAAATTCTGTTGCGTGAAACGGGGCCAAGCGGTTTTGGCAGAAGATAAACCCCCTTGCGTTCTAACACTCCTCACCGAGGTGGGAGGCTAGGTGCGGCTAGGTTTAAATTCTGAGTGATGCCCAATTCAGCCACTATCAGTCCAATCGCGTTTAATATGTATTAAACTACTACGATTTGGATACACTAATAGTGGACTGCACCTTCAGTCTAGTCGTGCTCCTGAACTAGCACGGCCTCTCTGTAGTTTTGGTCGCGTTCAGTGAGAAAGCGGAACGACTAGCTACTTAAACAGTGCAGTTTATTTAAACAACAGATATACAGGTTCTTTAGGATTGCCGGTGATAAATACACTGTCTGCAAAGCACGTGCAAGTAAAGATATTGCTAAGTATACAAACGCGCGACAAAATTATAAACGATACAGCCTGGCTATAAACGTAGGGTAGAGATTCTCTAGAGAAATTTCTAAGTCCCCGAGAAAGCGCTCGGTGTAATCGAAGTCTTACCCAAAGGCGTCCCTATGGGGGGGAAGAAAGGCTCAGCCCGTCGACTGATCCCGGAAATCAGCGGTGGAATTCTTCGCGATGGTGTCTTCCCTGACATCCCCTCTCTCTTGGGCTATTTTTATATTATTTTTTTATCTTCAAAGTGGAGTTTGAGTGACTTTAGTCATACATACTTTTATTATGATTAATGTATTCAAGGAGGAGTGTTCACACCTCGGGGGCGGATAGCCTCCGGGATGGAGGTGTGTTTTGGTACATTGTGGTGAGCAAAGTTCGCACAAAAGGACAGCATTTCATCAACATTTGACGAAAGGTTGGCTCGGGTAGCGTGTAGGCCGCTTATCAGTTCCGTAGTACCATCTCGTCCCCATATCTGCTATTCGTCACAAGGGAAG
>NW_027435959.1:0-19879 GCF_964199755.1 Larus michahellis
ACTGGTTTGGGGGGTCTGTACTGGTTTGGGGGTCTATACTGTCCGGGGGGGGGTCCATACTGGTCCGGGGGGGGGGGGTCTGTACTGGTGGCAAGGGGACCCCCACGACCCCGGCTCTGGCGGCTCCGACACTTTAATGCACCACAAAAGGGCCCCCCCAACCCCCCCCCTCCCCCAAAAAAAACCAACCCCAACGCCCCCCCCCCAACCCCCCCATTTTGGGCCCCCCCCCCGGCCATCGCCGACTGGGGAGGGGGGGCCCAGGCATGCGGGACCCCCCCAATTCCCAGTTTAGGGTGCTGGGGGGGGGTCCCCGGCGCTGGGGGGTTGCGGCGGCTCCGGGGGGGGCCCCGGGGGGGGGCTCGGGGGGGGCCCCCCCCAGTCCCAGCAGCTCCTGCAGGGCCGGGGCAGGTCCTGGGGAGAGGGGGGAGGTCGGGGGGGGGGCATTTCGGGGGGGCATTGGGGGACCGGGGGGAGGGGGGACAGGTTGGGGGGGGCAGTTTTGGGGGGGGCAGTTTGGGGGGGTTCCGGGGGGGGTCTTCGGGGGGGGGGGGGTGTCACTGGGGAGGTCCCGGGGGGGGGGGGAGGGGGGCAGCCCGGGTGTCACTGGGGACCGGGGGGGGGCTCATTGGGGGGGTGTCTCGGGGGGGTCGTGGGGGGCTCATTGGGTGGTCCCTAGAGGGGGGGTCTCACGGGGGGGGGGTCCCTGGGGGGGGGTGGTGTCCCCGGGGGGGTCTCACGGGGGTGGGTCCCTATGGGATCCCTGAGGGGGGGTCCCTGGAGGGGGGGGGTCCTTGGGGGGGGGGGGGGGTGTCCCTGGAGGGTGTCAAGGGGGGTGTCCCGGGGGGGGGTCTCTGGGGGGGAGTGGGGGGGGGTCGTGCGGGGGGTCCCTCTGGGGATTGCCGGGGGGGGTCCCTGGGCGTTGTCACTGGTGGGGGGGGGGTGGTGTGTCCCCGGGGGGGGGGTGTGGGGGGGGGTGGCGGGGGGTGTCCCCGGGGGGGTCGTGGGGGGGTCCCTGGGGGTGTGTGTGTGTGTCATGTCCCCGGGGGGGGGGGGGTCTCACGGCGGGGGGGGGGGCTGTCCCTATGGGGTCCCTGAGGGGGGGGTCCCGGAGCGGGGGAGGGGTGTGGCGCGGGGGGGGGGTCCCTGGGAGGGGTCCCGGGGGGGGGGGGTCCGGGGGTGTCCCCGGGGGGGTCTTGGGGGGGTCCCTGGGGAGAGGTCCCTGGGGGAGGGGTCCGGGGGTGTCCCCGGGGGTGTCCCTGGGGGGGGGGGTGGTGTCCCCGGGGGGGGGTCTCACGGGGAGTGGGTCCCTATGGGATCCCTGACGGGGGGGTCCTGGAGGGGGGGGTCCCTGGGGAGGGGTCCCGGGGGGGTCGTGGGGGGGTCCCTGGAGGGGGGTGTCCTTGGAGGGGGGGTGTCCCTGGAGGGTGGTGTCAAGGGGGGTGTCCCGGGGGGGGTGTCTCTGGGGGGGGGGTGGGAGGGGGGTCGTGCGGGGGGTCCTTTTGGGGATTGCCGGGGGGGGGGGGTCCCTGGGCGTTGTCACCGGTGGGAGGGGGGGTGTCCCCGGTGGGGGGGGGGGGTGTCCCCGGGGGGGGGGGGTGTGTCCCGGGGGGGGTGTCCGGGGGTGTCCCGGGGGGGGGCTCACGGGGGCGGCCGCCAGCTGCAGGAAGAGCCCCTCGGCGCGGGTCAGCACCTCCCCCGCCTCCAGCGCCGGCCTCCGCCCGGGGGGGGGCTGGGGACAGCGGGGACGATGACACGGGGGGGGGGGACACACACACACTGCCACCCACGGCTGTCCCCTGTGTCCCCAACTCCCCCCCCCCCCCCGCGGTGTCCCCGACACCCCTCTGTGTCCCCCCCCCGGCCCTGTGTCCCCCTGTGTCCCCCCCGTGTCCCCTGTGTCCCCCCCGTCCCTGTGTCCCCCCCGTGTCCCCCCCGTGTCCCCCCCGTGTCCCCTGTGTCCCCTCCGTCCCTGTGTCCCCCCATGTCCCCCCCGTGTCCCCCCCGTGTCCCCTGTGTCCCCCCCATCCCTGTGTCCCCCATGTCCCCCCGTGTCCCCTGTGTCCCCCTCCATGTCTCCTGTGTCCCCCCCCGGCCCTGTGTCCCCCCCCATGTCCCCCCCGTGTCCCCTGTGTCCCCCTCCGTGTCCCCCCCGTCCCTGTGTCCCCCCCAGTGTCCCCAACCCTGTCCCAGTGTCCCCCTCTCAATGTCCCCAATGCTGTCCCCAACCCCATCGTGGTGTCCCCAAACCCCCCCCCCGTGTCCCCAAACCCCCCCGTGTCCCCAACCCCGTCCCAGTGTCCCCAACGCTGTCCCCAACGCCATCGTGGTGTCCCCAAACACCCCCCATGTCCCCAACCCTGTCTCAGTGTCCCTGTCCCCATCCCAGTGTCCCAGTCCCAGTGTCCCCAACCCCGTCCCCGTGTCCCCAACCCCATCTCAGTGTCCCCGTCCCAGTGTCCCCAACGCTGTCCCCAACCCCGTCCCAGTGTCCCAACCCCATCCCAGTGTCCCCAACACTGTCCCCAACCCGTCCCAGTGTCCCCAACCCCGTCCCAGTGTCCCTGTCCCTGTCCCAGTGTCACCAATGCTGTCCCCAACCCTGTCCCAGTGTCCCCAACCCCGTCCCAGTGTCCCCAACCCCATCCCAGTGTCTCCAACCCCGTCCCAGTGTCCCCAACTCCATCCCAGTGTCCCCAACACTGTCCCCAACCCCGTCCCAGTGTCCCCAACCCCATCACAGTGTCCCCATCCCCACCCGAGGCCACCCCTCCGTGTCCCCTTGTCCCACCTCATCCCAGTCGTCGCTGTCCTCGTCGCTGTCCGTGTCCCAGTCCTCGCCGGTGTCCCCAATGTCCCCAATGTCCCCAATGTCCCTGGTGTCCCCCACATCTCCGGTGTCCCCGATGTCCCCAACGTCCCCCCCGTCCCCCGCCATCTCCAGGAGGGCGCAGACCAGCAGCAGGTGGAAGTTGGGGCAGGGCAGCCCCGTCCACAGCACCTGGGGACACGGGGACACGCTGGGGACACCCCGGGGACACCCTGGGGACATCCCGGGGACACCCCGGGGACACCCCCCCCCGTGTCCCCAATGGCCCCACGGCCCCTTGGCTCCTGCTGTCCCCTGGGTCCGGGTCCCCCCGGGTCCCCCCGTCCCTGTGTCCCCCCATGTCCCCCCCGTGTCCCCTGTGTCCCCCTCGTCCCCGTGTCCTCCCATGTCCCCCCCGTGTCCCTGTGTCCCCCTCCGTGTCCCCCCGTCCCCATGTCCCTCCCATGTCCCAAATGTCCCCATGTCCCACCCGTGTCCCCTCTGTCCCCCCACGTCCCTGTGTCCCCCCATGTCACCTCCGTGTCCCCTGTGTCCCCCAATGTCCCTGTGTCCCCCCATGTCCCCCCGTGTCCCCTGTGTCCCCCTCTGTGTCCCCTGCGTCCCCCCATCCCTGTGTCCCCCCCATGTCCCCCCGTGTCCCCTGTGTCCCCCCATGTCCCTGTGTCCCCCCATGTCCCCCCGTGTCCCCTGTGTCCACCTCCATGTCTCCTGTGTCCCCCCCCGTCCCTGTGTCCCCCCCATGTCCCCATGTGCCCCACTGTCCCCCATGTGCCTCAGCCCCTGGATGTCCCCAATGTCCCCATGTCCCCCCCATGTCCCCAATGTCCCAAATGTCCCCGTGTCCCCCATGTCCCCCATGTCCCCGTGTCCCCTCCATGTCCCCAATGTCCCTGTGTCCCCCCGTGTCCCCGTGTCCCCCCCATGTCCCCCATGCCCCTAATGTCCCTATGTCCCCCTGTGTCCCCCCTGTCCCCGTGTCCCCTCCATGTCCCTAATGTCCCCATGTCCCCAATGTCCCCCATGTCCCTGTGTCCCCCCCATGTCCCCATGTCCACATGTCCCCTCCACGTCCCCAATGTCCCCCATACCCCTAATGTCCCCATGTCCCCCCCGCCCCCAATGTCCCCGTGTCCCAAATGTCCCTGTGTCCCCCCCATGTCCCCAATGTCCCAAATGTCCCCGTGTCCCCCATATCCCCCTATGTCCCCATGTCCCCTCCATGTCCCCATGTCCCCAATGTCCCCCATGTCCCCCTGTCCCCTCCATGTCCCCAATGTCCCCATGTCCCCCCATATCCCAAATGTCCGCGTGTTCCCCATCCCCATGTCCCCTCCATGTCCCAAATGTCCCCGTGTCCCCCATGTTCCGTGTCCGCTCCATGTCCCCAATGTCCCCCATACCCCTAACGTCCCCATGTCCCCCCCATGTCCCCAATGTCCCTGTGACCTCCTATGTCCCCGTGTCCCAAATGTCCCCATGTCCCCCGCACGTCCCCAACGTCCACCATGCCCCTAATGTCCCCATGTCCCCCCCATGTCCCCAGTGTCCCCATGTCCCCGTGTCCCCCATGTCCCCAATGTCCCCATGTCCCCAGTGTCCCCGTGTCCCCCCCGTGTCCCCCATGTCCCCCTATGTCCCCATGTCCCCCCATGTCCCCAGTGTCCCCGTGTCCCCCCCGTGTCCCCCATGTCCCCAATGTCCCCATGTCCCCAGTGTCCCCGTGTCCCCCGTGTCCCCCATGTCCCCATGTCCCCAGTGTCCCCATGTCCCCCCATGTCCCCCATGTCCCCCAATGTCCCCATGTCCCCCCCATGTCCCCCGTGTGTCCCCCGTGTCCCCCAATGTCCCCATGTCCCCCCATGTCCCCAGTGTCCCCGTGTCCCCCCCGTGTCCCCCATGTCCCCAATGTCCCCATGTCCCCAGTGTCCCCGTGTCCCCCCCGTGTCCCCCATGTCCCCATGTCCCCCCCATGTCCCCAGTGTCCCCGCGTCCCCCCGTGTCCCCGTGCCCCCCCCGTACCTCCCAGAGGCGCAGTGTCCCCTCCAGTCCCAGGGGGGGCTGGAAGCGCAGCTGGAGCCAGCGGCGGCAGCACCCACGGGTGCCCTCGGCCTCTGGGGGGGGGGGGGGAAACACACACGTCACCATGGCAACGGGGACACGGGGGGGGGGGCACCCCCCAGGGCTCCGGCTTTGGGGTGCCCCCCCCCCCATTTTTGGGGTCCCACAGCGCCACAAGACCTGGTTTTGGGGTGTCCCCCCCCCAATTTTAGGGTGCCATCACCCCCCCCCGGGACCCGATTTTTGGGTGCCCCCCCCACTTTGGGGTCGCAAGCCCCAAGAACCCGATTTTTGGGGTGACCCCCCCACACACACTTTGGGGTCCCACAGACCACCCCCCCCGAGGGACCTGGTTTTGGGGTGCTCCCCCCCACTTTGGGGTCCTGCCCCCCCCCAGGGACCGTTTTTGGGGTGTCCCCCACACTTTGGGGTCCCACAGCCCCCCCCCCCAGAGACTTGCTTTTGGGGTGCCCCCCCGTTTTGGGGTTCTCTCCCCCCCCAGGGTCGGTTTCTGGGGTGTCCCCCCAATTTGGGGGTGCACTCCCCCCCAGGGTCGGTTTTTGGGGTGCCCCCCCCATTTTGAGGTCCTCTCCCCCCCCCAGGGTCGGTTTTTGGGCTGTCCCCCCCATTTTGGGGCGCTCTCCCCTCCCCAGAGTCAGTTTTCGGGGTGCCCCCCCGTTTTGGGCCGCTCTCCCCCCCCAGGGTCGGTTTTTGGGGTGCCCCCCCCATTTTGGGGTCCTCTCCCCCACCCAGGGTCGGTTTTAGGGGTGCCCCCCCCCGTTTTGGGCCGCTCTCCCCCCCCAGGGTCGGTTTTTGGGGTGCCCCCCCCGTTTCGGGGCGCTCTCCCCCACCCAGGGTCGGTTTTTGGGGTGCCCCCCCCCGTTTTGGGCCGCTCTCCCCCCCCAGGGTCGTTTTTTGGGGTGCCCCCCCCCGTTTCGGGGCGCTCTCCCCCACCCAGGGTCGGTTTTGGGGTGCCCCCCGCCGGTTTGGGCTGCTCTCCCCCCCCAGAGTCGGTTTTTGGGGTGCCCCCCCGTTTTGGGCTGCTCTCCCCCCCCAGGGTCGGTTTTTGGGGTGCCCCCCCCCCGTTTTTGGGTCCTCTCCCCCCACCCAGGGTCAGTTTTTGGGGCGCCCCCCCCGTTTTGGGCCGCTCTCCCCCCCCAGGGTCGGTTTTTGGGGTGCCCCCCCCGTTTTGGGGTCCTCTCCCCCCCCCACAGGGTCGTTTTTTGGGGTGCCCCCCCGTTTTGGGCCGCTCTCCCCCCCCAGAGTCGGTTTTTGGGGTGCCCCCCCGTTTTGGGCTGCTCTCCCCCCCCAGGGTCGGTTTTTGGGGTGCCCCCCCCCCCGTTTTTGGGTCCTCTCCCCCACCCAGGGTCAGTTTTTGGGGCGCCCCCCCCGTTTTGGGCCGCTCTCCCCCCCCAGGGTCAGTTTTTGGGGTGCCCCCCCCCGTTTTGGGCCACTCCCCTCCCCCAGGGTCGGTTTTTGGGGTGCCCCCCCATTTTGGGGTCCTCTCCCCCACCCAGGGTCGGTTTTAGGGGTGCCCCCCCCATTTTGGGGTCCTCTCCCCCACCCAGGGTCGGTTTTTGGGGTGCCCCCCCCCGTTTCGGGCCGCTCTCCCCCCCCAGGGTCGGTTTTTGGGGTGCCCCCCCCCCGTTTTTGGGCCGCTCTCCCCCCCCCCAGGGTCGGTTTTTGGGGTGTCCCCCCGTTTTGGGCCGCTCTCCCCCCCAGGGTCGGTTTTTGGGGTGCCCCCCCCCGTTTTTGGGTCCTCTCCCCCCCCCAGGGTCAGTTTTTGGGGCGCCCCCCCCATTTTGGGGTCCTCTCCCCCACCCAGGGTCGGTTTTAGGGGTGCCCCCCCCCGTTTTGGGCCGCTCTCCCCCACCCAGGGTCGGGTTTTGGGGTGCCCCCCCCCGTTTCGGGGTACCCACCCAGGCGGGGGCAGAGCTCGGGGTCCACCACTCGCACCAGTTGCCCCAGTTGCCCCAGTTGCCGCTTCAGCCCCTCCCGGCCCGGCCCGAAATTGCTTCCCTGCAGCCGGGGGGGGGGGGGGGCACAAAAAAAAGGGGGGCGGGGGCGGGGAGACATAAAAACCAAGTTTCCGCCCCCCCGCACCCCAAAAACACCCCGAATCCTCCCCAAATCCTCTTCAGAACGACCCCAAAGGCACTTTTTTGGGTCCCCAGCCCCGCCCCCCGCCCCATTTTGCCCCCCCCCCACATTTTGGGGACCCCCCCTCCGTATTAGGGTGTGTACCCCCCCACCATTTTTGCCCCCCATCCCCTTTTTCCCCCCCCTTCCGCTTATTTTTCCCACCCCCCCCCCCCCTTCAGAAACCCCCCCGATTTCGGGCCCCCCCCCCACTTTTTGGGGTGCCGCCCCCTATTTTTGGGGTGGCCCCCCCCTCTTTTGGGATGCCCCCCCCATCTTTCCCCCACCCCCCTTAATCAACCCCCCCCACGCCTTTCCCCCCCCCCCTTTTCCCCCTATTTTTCCCAACCCCCCCTTCAGAACCCCCCCGATTTCGGGGTCTCCCCCCATTTTTGGGGGTGTCCCCCCCATTTTGGGGACCCCCCCAATATTAGGGTTCTTCCCCCCCCATTTTTCCCCCCCCTCCCCCTAATTCAACCCCCCCATCCCCTTTTTTTTCCCCTCTTCCCCCCTATTTTTCCCACACACCCCCCTTCAGAACCCCCCCCGATTTCGGGTCCCCCCCCCAATTTTTCGGGGTGCGTCCCCCCCCCATTTTGGAGACCCCACCAATAATATTAAGCCCCCCCCCTCCCATTTCCCCCCCCCCCCCTTATTCAACCTTCTCCATCCTTTTTTTCCCCCCCTTTTCCCCCCTATTTTTCCCACACACCCCCCCTTCAGAACCCCCCCCGATTTCGGGTCCCCCCCCCAATTTTTCGGGGTGCGTCCCCCCCCCATTTTGGAGACCCCACCAATAATATTAAGCCCCCCCCCTCCCATTTCCCCCCCCCCCCCCTTATTCAACCTTCTCCATTCTTTTTTTCCCCTCCTTTTCCCCCCTATTTTTCCCACACACCCCCCCATTCAGAACCCCCCCGATTTCGGGGTGTCCCCCCCCCATTTTTCGGGGGTGCCCCCCCCCATTTCGGAGATCCCACCCATAATAGTAACCCCCCCCCATTTCTCTTTCCTCGCCTTATTCAACGTCCTCCATCCTTTTTTATCCCCCCTTTTCCCCCTTATTTTTCCCCCCCCATCCCCTTCAGAAACCCCCGCCCCCCCGATTTTGGGGTGCCCCCCCCCCATTTTTTGGGGGGGTGTCCCCCCCCCCTCACCACCAGCTCCATGAGGCGGGAGAAGACCCAAAAGGCCTCGACCTCGTCGGGGGCGACGCTGAGGAGGGGCCCCAGCACCTCGCTCATCCCCCGCACGTACCCTGGGGGGGGGACAGGAACGGGGGGGGGGGCACCGGGGGGGGGGGGGAGTCAGCAAGGGGGGGGGGGTTCAGCCCCCCAAAACCCCCCTGGGCCCCCCCCCAAACCCTAAAAAAATCCCCCCCCAAATTCGGAGCCTTCCCCTCCCTCCCCCCCCCCCCCCAGGGAACCCCCAAATCAACTCAGGACCCCCCCCGCCCGCCCCCCCCAGGTCCCCACAGCCTCCCCCAACCCCCCCCCCCCAGGGACCCCCCCCCCACAACCCCCTAAACCCCTTCAGGGACCCCCCCCAGGCCCTCCCAAACCCTTCCAGGACCCCCCCAAAGGACCCCCCCAAAGGACCCCCCAGGGACCCCCAGGCCCCTCTTGGGACCCCCCCCCACCCCCCTCAGGCCCCCCCAAACTCTCTCAGGACCCCCCCAGGACCCACCCATGGACCCCCTGCACCCCCCAGGACCCCTCCAAACCCCCCACAGACCCCCCCCAGGGACCCCCAGGACCCCCCCAAATACCCCAGGGACGCCTACAATCCCCCCAGGACCCCCCCAACGCTCCCAGGGACCCCCAAACCCTCTCAGGACCCCCCCAGGACCCCTCCAAACCCCCCCAGGGACCCCTCAGGCCCTCCCAGGGGCCCTCCAAAGCCCCCACGGACCCCCCCCCAGGGACCCCCAGGACCCCCCCAGGACCCCTCCAAACCCCCCCAGACCCCCCCAGGGACCCCTAAACCCTCTCAGGACCCCCCCAGGGCCCCTCCAAACCCCCCCAGGGACCCCCCAGGCCCTCCCAGGGGCCCTCCAAAGCCCCCCAGGGACCCCCTGGACCCCCCCAAACCCCCCCAGGGAACCCCTGGACCCCCCCAGGACCCCCCAAACCCCCCCAAACCTCCCCAGGGACCCCCAGGACCCCCCCCAAATCCCCCCAGGGGCGCCCACAATCCCCCCGGGACTCCCCCCTAACCCCCACAGGGACCCCCAAACCCTCTCAGGACCCCCCCAGGGACCCCCTGGACCCCCCCAGGACCCCTCCAAACCCCCCCCGGACTCCCCCCCAGGGACCCCCAGGATGCCCCCAGGACCCCCCAAACCCTCTCAGGACCCCTCAGAGTCCCCCAAGGACTCCCAGAACCGCCCCAGGGCCCCTCCAACCCCTCCCAAACCCCCCCAAGGACCCCCAGGACCCCCCCAAATCCCCCCAGGGATGCCCACAATCCCCCCAGGTCCCCCCCCCAACTCCCCCAGGGACCCCCAAACCCTCTCAGAACCCCCCCAGGGCCCCTCCAAACCCCCCCAGGGACCCCCTGGACCCCCCCAGGGCCCCTCCAAACCCCCCCAAACCCCCCCAAGGACCCCCAGAACCCCCCCAAATCCCCCCAGGGACGCCCACAATCCCCCCAGGTCCCCCCCCCAACTCCCCCAGGGATCCCCAAACCCTCTCAGGACCCCCCAGGACCCCTCCGAACCCCCCCAGGGACCCCCCAGGCGCTCCCAGGGCCCCTCCAACCCCCCCCAGGGACCCCCAGGACCCCCCCAACCGCCCCTAGGGACCCCCTGGACCCCTCCAAACCCCCCCAGGGACCCCCTGGACCCCCCCAGGACCCCCCAAACCCCCCCAGAGACCCCCAGGACCCCCCCAAATGCCCCCAGGGGCACCCACAATCCCCCCAAGACTCCCCCCTAACCCCCCAGGGACCCCCAAACCCTCTCAGGACCCCCTCAGGACCCCTCCAAACCCCCCCAGGGACCCCCTGGACCCCCCCAGGACCCCTCCAAACCCCCCCAGGGACCCCCAAACCCTCTCAGGACCCCCCCAGGACCCCTCCAAACCCCCCCAGGGACCCCCAGCCCCCCCCAGGCCCCCCCCAGCCGCTCACCCAGGTCGAAGTGGAACATGCAGTGGGTCAGCAGCACGTCGCGCAGCAGCCGCCGCTCGGCCCCGGGGGCGTGGGGGTGACACCGGGCCAGGTCCCGCTCTGGGGGGGCGCGGGGACACATGTGGGGCAGGGGGCACGGTGGGGGGGCAAGGCGGGGGGGGCTGTGGGGCAGGTTGGGGGGCAACGGGAGAGGGTTATGGGGCACGGCAGGGAGCAATGGACACGTATGGGGTAGTTATAGGGAGTGTGCAGCAGCTTGGGAGGCAAGGGGAGAGAGATATGGGGCAGGTTGAGGGGCTATGGGGCAGTTTGGGGGGCTGGGGGGCAGGGTGAGGGACTGGGGGGCATGTGGGGGGCTATGGGGGGATTGTGGGGCAGGGTGGGGGGCAGGTTGGGGGGCAACGGGAGGGGAATATAGGGCAGGTTGAGGACTGTAGAGCAGGTTGGAAGGCAATGGGGGGGCTGTGGGGCAGGTTGGGGGACAACGGTAGTGGGATATGGGGCAGGGTGGGGGGCAATGGGAGGGGGATATGGGGCAGGTCAGGGTGTAATGGGGGAGCTGTGGGGCAGGTTGGGGGGCTGTGGGGCCTGTGGGGGGCTAGGGGGGGGCTGTGGGGCAGGGTGGGGGGCAACGTGAGTGGAATATGGGATAGGTTGAGGAGATATGGGGCAGTTTTGGGGGGCGTGGGGCAGGTTGAAAGGCTATGGGGCACGCTAAGAAGCAATAAAGGAGATATAGGGCACGTTGGGGGGCAACAGAGTGGCCGTGGGGCAAGTTGGGGGGCCATGGAGCAGGTTTGGGGGCTCCATGGGCTGGGTTTCGGGGTGCTGGGGGGTTGGGTTTGGGGTTCCATGGGGCGGGTTGCGGGGTGCCGTAGGTCAAGCTATGGGGCTCCATGGGGCAGGCTATAAGGCAGGCTGTGGGGCAAGCTATGGGGTGCCACAGGGCAGGTTACGAAGGTCCATGGGGCAGGTTTTATGCCTCCATGGGGTAGATTTTGGAGCTCCGTTGGGCAAGTTTTAGTTCTCCGTGGGGCAGATTATGGGGCTCCGTGGGGCAGGCTACGGAGCACGCTATGAGGCAGGCTATGGGGCGCCATAGGGCAGGTTATGGGGTGCCACGGGGAGGGTTTTGTGGTTCCGCGGGGCAGGTTTTGGAGCTCCATCGGGCAAGTTTCGGTGCTCCGCGGGGCAGGTTACGGGGCTCTATGGGGCAGGCGGGGGGGGCGCTATGGGGCAGGCCGGGGGGCAGGCTATGGGGCAGGCCGGGGGGCTCACCCAGGCGGCGGCGGTAGCGGCGGAAGGGGCTGTTCCTGCGCTGCTGCCCGGGGCTGAGCGACACCCACTGCAGCTTCATGCGGAAATAGTCGGCCCTGGGGCCCCCCCACGTCACCCCACGCCCACAACCCCCCCCTCGGGACACCCAAAATCCCCCCCCCCCCAGACCCACATAACCCCCCCCGGACCCCCATAACTCCCCCCCGCGCCCCATAACCCCTCCCCGGGACCCCCAAAAAACCCCCCAGGGACCCCCAGAAGTCCCTCGGGACCCCCAACATCCCCCACCCCGACCCCCCAAACCAATTCCCGGCCCCCCCAAATCCTCCCATCCCCTTCCCCAACCCCCCCCCTGAGCCCTCAATACCCCCCCCGAACCCCCAAATCTGCCTCTAAATTCCCCAATCCCCCCCCAGCCTCCCCAAATCCCCCCCATACCCCGCTGCGACCCCCCCGCCGCACCCTCAATACCTCCCCCCACAGCCCCCCAAATCCGCCCCAGAGCGCCCCCCCCCCCCGAAACCGCTTCGGAGCCCCCCCAAGACCCCACTGAAGCCCCCCCCCCCCGTCCCCCCCCTCACCTCCAGTCGCGCTCGGGGGGGTCGGAGGCTGCCCCCCCCCACGGCAGCAGCCCCAGCAGCCGCCGCCAGCCCTCGGGCCGCACCTCGGGGCTCAGCCCCTGGAGGCGGGGCCACCTCAGGACACGCCCCCCCGTCCCGCACAAGCCCCGCCCACCCCCTGCAGGCCCCGCCCCCTTTTCGAGCAGGCCCCGCCCCCTTTTCGAGCAGCCCCCGCCCCTTTAAGAGGTGCCCCTGCACCTTCAGTGGAGCCACGCCCCCTTGGGAGAACGCCCCGCCCCTTTTAGGGAATGCCCCGCCCCTTCTAGGGAATGCCCCGCCCCTTAAGGGTATGACACGCCCCCTTGGGGAGACCCCGCCCCTTCACCAACAAGCCCCGCCCCTTTAAGAGGGATTGGGGCGGCCCCGCCCCTCTCGTAAGAGACCCCGCCCCTTCAGAGGTGGAGCCACTCCTTTTAAGGGAACACCCGCCCTCTTAGAGCCAACCGCGCCCTTTTCAGGCTGGCCCCGCCCCCTTTAGAAAAGCCCACGCCCCTTCCACAAGAGGCCCCGCCCCTTCAGGGCGTCGTGTGTGGGCCCCCCCTCAGGCCCCCCCCCCCCGACCACGACGACCACACCCTTCTAAGCCCCGCCCCCCACACCCCTTAGCCCCACCCGCTTCGCGCTCCCGGCCCATTATTGGCCACGCCCCTGTAGCCCCGCCCACCGCTTGACCACGCCCATTTTGGACCCTCTGCCCCCGCCCCCCCCCCCCCCCCCCGCAAAGCCCCGCCCCTCCTCACCCCCCGGAAAAGGCGTTGCCGCAGCCCTTCCGGATCCAGGCTCCGCCCCTCGGCGTCGTGGCTCCGCCCCCACTCCTCTGACGTCACCGGCGGCCCCCGCGGGGGGGAGGGGCGGGGCCCCAGCCTCACCTGGAGGGGGGCAGAGCTACTTAGACCCCTCCCCTTCCCAAACCCCGCCCCCTCCCAAGCTCCGCCCCCACTCAGGCCCCGCCCCCCCCGCATAAGCTCCGCCCACCCCGTGACACCCTGCCCCCTAGCCCAGCCCGCTTCGCACAGGCCCCGCCCCTCCTCTGTCCAAGCTCCGCCCCCTCCGCCCCAGGCCCCGCCCCCTCTATCCGCACCCCCGCCCCAGGCCCCGCCCCCTCCGCCCCAGGCCCCGCCCACTCACGCAGGCGATGACCTCAAAGGGTGGCTCCGGCTCCAGCTCTGGCTCCGCCCCCTGCGCGCAGGGGGGGGGGGCGTGGCCTCTGCCCCCCCCCACCAGGCGGCTCAGCCCCCCCAAGGTGGCGGCGTAGGGACCCTGCAGCAGCCGCTGGGGGGGCGGGGGGGGGACACATAGGACCCACATTGAGACACCCCCCCCCCCCCCACCTCGGGACCACCCCCCGTTGGGACCCCCCCCACCAGGACCCCCCCGGGCCCCCCCCACGCCCAGGACCCCCCCGCACCCCCTTTTGGGAACGCCCACCCCCCAAACTACCCCAACTCAGACCCCCCCCCCACCAAAATCCTCCTCCCTGTGACCCCCCCCCAGGACCCCCTGGGTCCCCCCATGCTCGGGACCCCCCTACACCCCTCTTTGGGACCCCCATCCTTGGGACCCCCCCCACCCAGAGACCCCCCCGGCACCCCCAACCCCAGGGCCCCCCCACTTCAGGACCCCCCCTAAAATCCCCCACCTCGTGACCCCCCCCTCAGGACCATCCCCCCGCCCCCGAGCCCCCCTTTGGGACCCCCACCCTTGGGACCCCCCCAGGACCCCCCCACCCTGGGATCCCCCCCGCACCCCCTTTTGGGACACCCCTCCCCCTTAGAACCCCCATCCCTCAGACCCCCCCGATTCAGGACATCCCCCCCAAAAATCCCCCCCCCAAGAACCCCCCCGGGTCCCCCCCGCCCAGGATCCCCCCACAACCCCTTTTGGGACCCCCTCCCTTGGGACCCCCCCACCCCAGGACCCCCCCGGGACTTCCCCCCCCCCCCCCCCGGCAAAGGGGCCCCAGCGCTGGGGGGGGGGGTGGGTGACTCACGGTGACGAGGCCGGGGGACGGGGGTTGCGGGGGGGGGTCGGGCCCGTCGGGGGGGGTCACCAGCAGCAGCCGGGGGTCCCGCGGGCTCCTGGGGGGGGGGGGGGGGCAGTGCTGGTGGGAGGGGCTGGGGGAAACTCTGGGGACTGGGAGTGGGGGGGGGGGGGGAACTGGGCGGGGGGGGTCCAGGGTGGGGGATGATGGAGATTGGGGGGGGGGGAGATTAGGAGGAACTGGGATTGGGGACGGGGTAAAGTGGGGGGACTGGAATTGGGGGGGGGAAATGGGAGGGGCTGGGTCTGGGGGGGGCATGGGGGGAGCTGGGATTGGGGGGGGAAACTGGGGGAACTGGGACTCGGGGGGAGGAACTGGGGGGGGCTGGGATTTGGGGGGACATTGGGAGAAACTGGGATTGGGGGGGGAAACTGGGAGAACTGGGATTGGGGGGGGGACTGGGGGGGGCTGGGACTGGGGGAGGGATGGGGGGAACTGGTTTGGGGGGGGGGAACTGGGATTCGGGGATGGGGGGGGACGGAATTCGGAGGGTCCTGGGACTGGGGGGGGGGGGGGCCTTGAGTTTGGGGGGGGGGGTCCCCTGGAATCTGGCGGGAGGGTCTCGGGGGGGGTTCAGGGACTGGGGGGGGGGGGGAGGAATGTCTTTGGGGACCCCCCCCCGGGTTTGGGGGTGCCGATGGGTGTCACCCCCCCCCTGCATGCCCCCCCCCCAAACTCACGGGCGCAGGCGGGTCCCCAAGAGCCGCAGCAGCTTTCGGGGCCCCCCCCGTGGGAAATGCAAGGGGGGGGGGCAGGGCCCCCCCCGCGGCAGCAGCACCAGGAAGGGTCGGTGCAACCCGGGGGGGCTCCGCCGCAGCCCCCCCACTTCCCCCAGCGCCAGGCGGAACCCCCCCCGCCAGCCTGGGGGGGGGTGTGGGGGGGCCATCACTGCCCGCCCCCTCCCCCCCCCCCCAGCCCCCCAAATTCCCCCTATGGGCCCCCCCAAATCCCTCTTGGACCCCCCCAAATTGCCCCTGGCCCCCCCGTGGCCGCCCCCCCGTGGCCCCCCAAAACCCCCGGCTCCCCCAAAATGCCCCATGTCCCCCCCCCTCCATGTCCCTCAACAGCCCCCCCCCAAATCCCCCCTGGGGAGGCACCCCCCAGCCCCCCCCAACCCCCATGTGCCCCCCCCCACCATGTCCCCCCCCCAATCCCCCCGTGTGCCCCCTAAAAACCCCCCATGGACCCCCCCATGTACCCCCCCATGTTCCCCCCCAATCCCCCGTGTCCCCCCCCCCCCAGCCCCCTCAAACCCCCCATGTCCCCCCCCGGCTCCCCCCAAATGCCCCATGGCCCCCCCCCCGTCCCTCAACAGCCCCCCCCAACCCCCCTGTGTCCCCCCCCAGCCCCCTTTTTCCTGCCCACTGCCCCATTTTCCCCACCCCCCATATCCGTAGGTCCCCCCATGCCCCCCCCCCAGCGTGTGTGCGTCCCCCCCCCCCGCTGTGCAGTACCGGGGGGCCGGGGGGGGGGCGCGGGGGGGGCTCAGCACCGCCCAGTCGGGCTCGAAGCCGGGGTCTGGGGGCTCCTCCTCGGGGGGTGGCTGGGGGAGCAGAACGGGGTGAGGGGGGGGCACAATGCGGGGGGGGGGGGGTAACAAGGGCGGGGGGGACAAAATGGGGGCGGGGGGGGGCAGTTGGGGGTCGGGGGGGGACAGTTGGGGTCTGGGGGGGCACTTGGGGGGGCCCCGGGGGGGAGCAGATGGTGGTGGGGCAGTTGGGGGCCTGGGGGGCAATTGGGGGTCCCAGAGGTGGAAGTTGGGGGTCAGGGGGGCAGCTGAGGGCCTGGGGGGGGGCGGTTGGGGGTCAGGGGGGCACTTGGGGTCCCCGGGGGGGCAGTTGGGGGTCGTGGGAGGGGGCAGTTGGGGGTCCCTGGGGGCAGTTGGGGAGCAGGGGGAAACTTGGGGGTCCCGGGGGGGGATGGGGGGCAGTTAGGGGTCTGGGGGGCAGTTGGGGGTCCCGTGGGGCTGGGGGGGGGACTCACCGTGTCATCGGGGGGTCCCACAGTTCTTCCAGAGGTTCCCACTCCAGCACCACGTCCTTTGGCTGCGCAAAACCAGTGCACACCAGTATAAACCAGTATAAACCAACGTATGGTAAAACAGCTTCTCCTGTCGCCTTCACACGTTCCCCCGTGTCCCCCCCAGTGCCCCCAGTACCCCTCCCAGTCCCTCCCAGTGCCCCCCAAATCCCCTCCCAGTCCCTCCCAGTCCCCCAGTGCCCCCAAACCACCTCCCAGTCCCCCCAGTCCCTCCCAGTGCACCCAAACCCCCTCCCAGTCCCTCCCACTCCCCCCAGTGCCCCCAAACCACCTCCCAGTCCCTCCCAGTGCCCCCCAAACCCCCTCCCAGTCCCTCCCAGTCCCCCCAGTGCCCCCAAACCACCTCCCAGTCCCCCCAGTCCCTCCCAGTGCACCCAAACCCCCTCCCAGTCCCCCCAGTCCCTC
The DNA here is from genome assembly GCF_964199755.1 of Larus michahellis. Classification (NCBI taxonomy): domain Eukaryota; kingdom Metazoa; phylum Chordata; class Aves; order Charadriiformes; family Laridae; genus Larus; species Larus michahellis. The sequence goes on from NW_027435959.1 coordinate 16,541, forward strand.
CAGTACTCTCCACGCCCCCTCCCAGTCCCTCCCAGTCACTCCCAGTGCCCCCAAACCCCCTCGCAGTCCCCCCCAGTTCCCCCCAGTGTCCCCAAGCCCTCTCCCAGTCCCCCCCACTCCCTCCCAGTGCCCCCCAGACCCTCTCCCAGTCCCCCCAGTGCCCCCAGACCCTCTCCCAGTCCCTCCCAGTCCCTCCCAGTACTCCCCACACCCCCTCCCAGTCCCCCTCAGTCCCTCCCAGTGCCCCCACAACCCCTCCCAGCCCCTCCCAGTGTCCCCTGACCCCCCCCCAGTACCTCCCAGTACCCCCGAACCCCCTCCCAGTCCCTCCCGGTCCGTCCCAGTGCCCCCACACCCCTCCCTGTTCCTCGCAGTCTCTCCCAGTGCCCCCCAGACCTTCTCCCAGTCCCTCCCACTCCCTCCCAGTGCCCCCAAACCCCCTCCCAGTCCCCCCACTCCCTCCCAGTGCCCCCCAGACCCTCTCCCAGTCCTTCCCAGTCCCTCCCAGTACTCGCCACACCCCCTCCCAGTGCCTCCCAGGCTCCCCCAGTACCTCTCCCAGTTCCTCCCAGTGCCCTCCACACACCCTCCCAGTCCCCCCCAATCCCTCCCAGTACCCCCCAGACCCTCTTCCAGTCCCTCCCAGTCCCTCCCAGTACTCCCCACACCCCCTCCCAGTCCCTCCCACGCTCCCCCAGTACCTCTCCCACTCCCTCCCAGTGCCCCCAAACCCCCTCCCCAGTCCCCGCCAGTCCCTCCCAGTGCCCCCCAGACCCCCTCCCAGTCCCCCCCAGTGCCCCCAGACCCTCTCCCAGTCCCTACCAGTCCCTCCCAGTACCCTCCACACCCCCTCCCAGTCCCTCCCAGGCTCCCCCAGTCCCTCCCACTCCCTCCCAGTGCCCCCAAACCCCCTCCCAGTCCCCCCCAGTCCCCCCCAGTGCCCCCAGACCCTCTCCCAGTCCCTCCCAGACCCTCCCAGTACTCCCCACACCCCCTCCCAGTACCCCCCAGTCCCTCCCAGTGCCCCCCACAACCTCTCCCAGCCCCTCCCAGTGTTCCCTGACCCCCCCCAGTCCCTCCCAGTCCCTCCCAGTACCCCCACACCCCCTCCCAGTCCCTCCCAGGCTCCCCAGTGCCCCCAACTCCCTCCCAGTGTCCCCAGACCCTCTCCCAGTCCCCCCCAGTCCCTCCCAGTACCCCGAACCCCCTCCCAGTCCCTCCCAGTGCCCCCACACCCACTCCTTGTTCCTCCCAGTCCCTCCCAGTGTGCCCCAGACCCTCTCCCAGTCCCTCCCAGTCCCTCCCAGTACTCCCCACACCCCCTCCCAGGCTCCCCCAGTACCTCTCCCAGTTCCTCCCAGTGTCCCCCAGACCCCCTCCCAGTCCCCCCCACTCCCTCCCAGTGCCCCCCAGACCCTCTCCCAGTCCCTCCCAGTCCCTCCCAGTACTCCCCACACCCCCTTCCAGGCTCCCCCAGTACCTCTCCCAGTTCCTCCCAGTGCCCCCCACACCCCCTCCCAGTCCCCCCCAGTCCCTCCCAGTGCCCCCCAGACCCTCTTCCAGTCCCTCCCACTCCCTCCCAGTGCCCCCAAACCGCCTCCCAGTCCCCCCCAGTCCCTCCCAGTGCCCCCAGACCCCCTCCCAGTCCCCCCCAGTGCCCCCAAACCCCCTCCCAGTCCCCCCCAGTCCCCCCCACTCCCTCCCCAGTGCCCCCAAACCCCCTCCCAGTCCCCCCCAGTGCCCCCAGACCCTCTCCCAGTCCCCCCAGTCCCTCCCAGTACCCCCAGACCCCCTCCCCAGTCCCTCCCAGCTCCCCCAGACCTCCCCCCCGTCCCTCTCATTGCCCCCAGAGCCCTTCCCAGTCCCTCCCAGTCCCTCCCAGTGCCCCAGTGCCCCGTACCCCCCTGCAGCACGCGCAGCCGTCCCTGCAGCAGCCCCTCGCGGGGGGGGGCGGGGTGGAGCCCGGTGGGGATGGAGACCCCCGGCAGCTCCAGCAGCACCTGGGGGGACACCCCTGTCACTGGCACCCCCCCGGCACCCCCCCGGCACCTCCTGTCACCCCCCCATCGCTGCCACGCCCCCCGTCACCCCCCCGTCACCCCCCGTCACCTCCTGTCACCCCCCATCACTGCCACCCCCGTGTCCCCCCCATCACCTCCTGTCACCCCCCCATCGCTGCCACCCCCCCGTCACCCCCCTGTCACCCCCCCATCACACCCTGTCACCTCCTGTCACTCCCCCATCACTACTACCCCCTCGTCACCCCGTCACTCCCCCATCACACCCTGTCACCCCCTGTCACCCCGTCACCCCCCCATCAGTCACCCCCCATCACCCCCTGTCACCCCCCGGCACCCCCTGTCACCCCCTGTCACCCCCCCATCACTGCCACCCTCCCGTCACCCCGTCACCTCCTGTCACCCCCATCACTGCCACCCCCCTGTCACCCCCATCACCCCCCATCACCCCATCACTGCCACCGCGTCACCCCCCTGTCACTGTCACCCTCCGTCACCTCCGTCGCTCCCCTCATCATTGTCACCCCGTCACCTTCTTGTCACACCTCATGTCACCCCCCCCGGCACTGTCACCCCCTTGTCACCCCCTGTCACCCCCCCGCCACCCCCGTCACTGCCCCCCCGTCACCTCCCCGCTATTGTCACCCCGTCACCTCCCTATCGCCCCCCTGTCACTGTCACCCTCTGTCACCTCTGTCACCTCTGTCACTCCCCTCATCCTTGTCACCCCCTTGTCACCCCCTGTCACCCCCCCACCACCCCGTCACTGCCACCCCCTGTCACCTTCGTGTCACCCCCCCGCCTTTGTCACCCTCACCCACCTTTCTATCACCCCCCTGTCACCGTCACCCTCTGTCACCTCTGTCACTCTCCTCATCGTTGTCACCCCTTTGTCACACCCGCTGTCACCCCCTATCACCCCCTGTCACCCCCCCCACTGTCACCCCCTGTCACCTCCCTGTCACCCCCCTGTCACTGTCACCCTCTGTCACCCCCTGTCACTGTCATCCCCCCCCATCACCCCCAGGCGCACCTTCGGGGACACCCCTGTCACCCTCCTGCCACCACCGCCCCCCCATGTCACCGTCACCCCCTCTGTCACCGCCACCCATGTGCCACTCCCTGTGTCGCTGTCACCCCCCGTGTCACCAGCACCAGTCCCTCCTGGGCCACCCCCGTGTCGCTGTCACCCCCCCGTGTCACCCGCGCTGCCACTGGCCCCCCCCCCCCCCCCGTGTCACTGTCACCGCGGGGCCACCCCCTGTGTCACCGTCACCCCCTCTGTCACCCCGCTGCACCAACACCCCCCGGGCCACCAACA